>NW_016911035.1:62968-117025 GCF_001483705.2 Eufriesea mexicana
GCGGAGTCTTCTTTCTCCTTTGGCTCCGTTCTCCAAATCCCTCGCTTCCTGGTCTCACACCGGGTCCACCGATTCGCGCGCCGGCCCTGTCCTGCTTAATGAATTTATTCGCCACACCTAACGAGGCAAAGGCTTTTCTTTTCGGTTGTTTAGATAGAAATTTACGGAAGGTGGAGCGACGGAGAGAGCAAGAGCCGGGTTTCGAGGAGTTAAGCCCGGGGACTAAACGCGCGACATGGTTTCAGACAGGGCTTCTCTGGAATATATCTAGGAGCACGTGGTTTTCAGGCACCGGTGGAGTAAATCCTGGAGAAAAATCTCGTCTCGTCCAGCGAGCAGGAAGTATCGAATTAACGCGTGATCTCGTCGTTGGAAGACCGTACGAGCGGCTTAACCTCTAAACCAACGCTTCCAGTTGCTCCTCTCTCTCTCTCTCTCTCTCCTCCTCTCTCTCGCTTGTGGTTATACTTATAGTAGCGCTATATAGTTTACGGCTTATGCTTATTCTGCTCGGGCAGCCCGATAGCTTGGAACCGACCAACAGGTTCGGGATACCTTGTCCTGGGTCAGTATCCCCCGGGTATTCGTCTACTAATTCGTGCAGACCGATTCCACGTTGGTTTTGTTCACGAAAACGTGTCTCTTTCTCGCGATCCCTCGATCGTACGGGTATATCGTCGAAAGTCGCGACGAATTTCAGCGGGAAGTTTGAACGAACGATTCCGCTGGCTCGCAGTTGCATCGCGAGGTTAGCCGACTCGGCGTGACTCGGCAGTCCTCTTTCTCCAGGCCGCTGTTCGCCTGGAGAACTTTCCAGCCAGAGATTAGGTAATCACGGATGAATTGGTGTTCGACCTCGGCGTGTAATTCAAAGCGTAATCTTGTTTCGGGCTTTGTTCGTCCCTGATACTCGGAGAGCATCTCTCGCGCGGAAAGATGGATGTCCCGGCGAATTACGATCCCTACATCTGCCAGGCCGCTGCCGCGGCTAAGAAAGCGGATCAGATGCGAGAAATTATAATTTAACACGATGATGTATCCGCTCTGTTCCGACACTCCTCCTTTTAAGCCGTACAACCTTGTCTAAATATCGTTTCGCGTCGTTCCCCGAGCTGTGGGCCCGTTTCGAAACCGCGATTTGACCGTTTTCTCGATCGAGTCGGATCGTCGTTGCGCATGCACACGTACACGTGTGCACACACGCGCGCGACCCGCACGGCATCGTGGGAGACCGCGTAATATTCAACGACCGGAGGAACGATCTTTCCATTTTAAAAGCCGCGATGCAGCGGCGAGCGGAGATCATCTTGGCAGATTAAGCCAAAAGAGGATCGTGAGTGTCGAGTATCGCCTCGTAAAGGTCTCACGGATTTTTCTCTCGGACTCGCGGGGCTCCTTGGTCGTCTCGAGCGTGTACGATAGTCGCAGATTAGGCACGGGTTAGGCACGGGTTAGGTACGGGTTCGACGCGGATGGGTTGGTCGTCGGGGAACGGGATATTTCAAAATTCCCGTCCCATGGGCGTCGATAGCGCGCTAGAGGCTGCTAGAGGCTGCTAGAGGCTGCCAGAGATCGGTAAAACGCGCAAGAGAACCCGGGGACGGGTGCTCTGTTCTCGAACGTTGGCACGCTGACCACCTTTGCGGTAACGTTATACCGAAGCCAAAGGATACCGGAACACGCAGTGGTGGGACATCGAGCCGAAACTTGTGCCCACGAAGATTTCGCGACCGATCGATCCCGTCTCTCCCGTTCTTTGCTTTCGAGTTTGCCGAGCTCGTACTATTTACAGCCTGCTTATCGCAGCCCTCGCGCAGCCGAATAGCGGGAAACTTTGCTTAGCTTCGCATTATCATCCTCAAACATACAAACACTTTAGTGCATATTTACATTTTAAGTAGCAGGGACAGGGATGAACGGTCGTAAAGTCCGCGAGGGCAAGGATCACGGGGTGACATCGGATTTCGAATTATCCAGTCCACGATCTTCCAACTCGTGTTGTGTACCTTTCCATCCGACTTTCACTTTGGACTACGTCCCCGTGTGACTTACATTTTTATCAGGACAAACGATTGGACGGAATCGATAAACGGAGGCTGGCCCGAACTTGGCGGAGGCTCGAAAATCGCGTGCTGCCCGGCTAACGAGCTGTTCGGATAAGAAATCTCGTTAACCACGATAGCACGCGTGAACCGACCTTGTCTGATTTTTGCCACTCCACCCTCGCCCGTGTGTCCTTTCTCTCGCGGTGACTCGTGGTACGCCGAGTGTCTTCGGGTTGCAGCGCGATATAAGCATTATAAATAACGCCATTGGGGGAAGCGTTTGTCCTTGGATATCATACGAGGATCGTGTACGTATGTACCGGCGCAAACGTCGAGAGGGAGAGGTCCCTCTTCTACGCAAAGTTGATTGTCCGGCCTTGAATCCGCGGCCAGATGTGCTACGAGCGCCCTGTCGCTCGTACACGCGCATACACGCGTGTACCGCGAGCCTGTATTCCCGGCCAGATTCGTCCCAAAAACCTGTTGTGCTGGTATCCGAAAATCTCGATCGATTTGACAAACGAGTGACGAGAGCGGCGAGACGTGTGACGGGGGTCGAAGGGGGGTACGCGCGCAACAGTCGCGGAGGATTTTTCCCACCCGGGAAATATTTCGTGGATGACGACGTCGATAAAAGAGATATCGTCGAGGAGGGTGGCGTGAGCGTGGCCGATAAGCGAAATTCGTGGCCTCTGTAGAATCTGGTTCTTTAATGAGTCAGCCGGTGATTGTTTCGCGAAGCCAGAGTGGCCCAACCCAGTGTCCTTCGACTTGCCTGCCGGTATCTCCCCTAAATATGGAGTCTCCTGGCCGTGTCCCTCCGTTTCTCTGCATAGGGATAAGCTCCGAGCCATGGGGTTGGTCGTGTCGGCTTAGAATATTGCGGGGGTGGCCACCGGTGGAGGAGAACCCCATGAATCATCCGACGTACAATCAATACGAAAGCACCGACCCTCCTAGCTCACCGTCGAAGCGCTGGAAACACGTAGTTCGCCACGAATCAGCTTGCCAGAGGGTGCCTGGACGTCCTCGTGCTGCCACCGTGAAAACCCGGCAACGGGTAACCCTCCCGGGCAACCTTCCACGCTCAGTCCATGCGAATTTTCGCGTTTCCTGCAAGGGATCGTTATTCCGATCGCACCGATGCGACGTGACGCGACGCGATACGCGACCGTGTGAGGTTGTCCGAGCTTCTTCCCCTAGCCAGCGGCGCGTCATTTCCCTCGAGGATCGCTCGCGGACGTTGGCGATGGCTTCTCGACGTCTCTCGATCGGGCATTCCAGTCGTTGGCGCGTCGTAAAAATTTAGGGAATGCCTTTGAAAGTGGAAGTCCAGAGCGGCAGGCAAAAGTCGTCTAGGTTTTCGTGGAATTTCGTAGGAAATTGGAAAGTCGGACGGCCGTGGGCCTCGGATTTAGGGGCGTTAGTCATCGTGACAAAATCCATCGAACGCGCACACGCCTTTGTTTCCCGATGTTCTCCGATTAGATAAACGCTGGAAAGACGCTCGTTATCGCCCCTCGTCGAGTTTTAGAGACGCTATTTCTACCCGGCAGCGAAAGTATCCTAGCGACCTTCCAGTTTCGCCGGATATGACCGAAAGATTTCGAGACCTCCGCGCCACGGATAAACGATTTTGTTTGAACGAGAAGCCGTACCGGCGAGCCGTTTATTGCACTTCCAGCCATCCCGCTGGATAAAGTAAACCGTTCGACGGATTCTCTGCCATTTTTATTGCCCCGGGTGGTTTCGAAACGCGTCTTCGACGACGACCCCGGCCGCGCGCGACTACGCGTTCCCTTCAGCGAGGGCGGCGCGGACGATAAACTTCTGCTCTTGAATCCGAAACGAGCGAGCCGACCGAGGCGGAATTATTTTTCCTCGCGAGAAATCGCAGGTGCACGCTGGCTTCTTGCCTCCAACTTAAACGAATCACCGTGTTGAAACGGTGAAACGCTCCGTCTCACTCGCCGGTTCGCTAATATTCCTCTTCCCTTTTGTAACTGCGTGTTTTCAATAGAGAATCCGTCCACCACGGCCGACCGACCTGCTCTCTCTTCTCCTTCTTCCCCTCGCGGATTCCGGTCTCGTTTTTCCCATCCGTCTCATCGATATTCCGAGTTATATTTTAACGAGTTTGTTTTCCTCCCGATAAGAGTCGTAAATGCTCGTTTCCGTCTGTCACGCTCACTTGCGATCGCACACGTTGACGCGCGACTATGGTACCATCGGTCGCCGCTGATAGGTCTCGTACGGTGCTGCTAATTGCCCAGAGAATGGCGTAGAATGGATTAAACGACCTCACAAAACGTAGTTTCCTCGACCATTCAGTCTCACTTACGGAGAAGACGCGTAGACTCGCGCGTTCCAGCGACGCGACGCGAGCGCGATTAATCGCAAGCTCCGATTTTGCAATGTCGTTAACGGTCGCGCGATCTTTGCGATCTTCGCGATCTTCGCGATCTTCTCGTCGTTGGATTCTACCACCTTGTCTTCTTTCCCCGTTCCCTCCACTGTTCTCTCGACTCGCGTCGAGAACCACCGACGCTTTCGGCCATTTAAAAACGCGCGCACGCATCTGCCGCTGTGCGACCTTCCATGCACGCGCTTTTTCCACGCGCTTCGTGCTCGCTCGTACGCGCTTCACGCTAAAGAAAACACGGCGCACCGTTGATTTAAATGGACGCGTTTACATGTGTCGGTCGCGCACCGGCGTCCGCGAGGGCCATTTAAATCAACGGCGCCCGACATTCGGCCCGGCTGAAATTCTCCGAACGTCGAAAAAATTATCTCCTTCGTCCGCCTTTCTTCTCTCTTTTCCTCCCTCCCTTTTTCCCCATTCGCCGATAAAATCCTCGCGGCGTAATGCACGCACGCACGCGACGCGTCAGCCGGCCCCCGGAATTAATTGCGCGCGACAAAAGAGGAAAGTTATGCCGGCTTTTCCAAATGCTTTTCTTTCACGCGATTCCCCCTCTAATATAATTGACGCGTCGACGCGTCGTGCTCGTTTTTTAAAGTCGAGACTTTCGGCTACCTTTATTCCCCGTAATTGGCGGCACCGCGGTTTCGCTTCTTTAAGATCGTGAGAGAGGCTCGTTAAAAGTCACGGTTTTCGCGAATTATATGCCCGCGATGAAATATCTAACGTGTTTGTGTGTCCGTGTCGCCTAGAGAATCCGGGACGCGTAGAGGTTAAGCGCGGAGTTCCGTTGGATCGGTGGAGCGTCTCTAGCGACGCGCTAGTCCCTAGTTCCGCCGCGCGGCGCTAGTGTCGCGGTAGCGAGTCCGCCATGGCGGCGACCCTTTACAATTCCTCACGAATTCTTTACAAATCCTTAACGAATCGTTCTGAAACGTTACTACGCGAGTGGACCGAGTCTACCCGGGCACATTCAGTGTACACTCTCGCGTTTCTCGCAACGTGGTTCTCTAGTGACGTATCTTCGCGAGCGAAGCGAGCCAAGCATCTCGCGTGACGCTTAATTAGAACGTAATTGCCCCAACGCAGGTGATTTACCGGCCGTGACAACCGCACTGTCCCACCGGTGACGCGGAATGGCCGCGCGATTAGCCTTTTAGGCAAAGTCTAGCGCGCAAATTACGTTCGGTCAGGGTTACGCGCACCTGCACGGTGGATTATACTCCGCGGCTGGTTCCGCGGATGAGACAGCGGCCGGCTGCTCGAATTCGTCGGCGAAGCGGAGGAATTTCGGACGTTAATTATGCGTGCGCTGCGTGCATTCCATCGTACGCTCGCGCGTGCCTCGCATGCGAGACGGAGAGAGTCGGATCGAGCGCGTAAAGAATTTACGGAGCAATCGTGGCACACGATTGTCCCGGTTTCTCGAGCGAGCGAGACCGCGCGCGATTCGCGTGTCTCGAAAGGTCGCGAGAAAGAGGTCCACGGCGGAGGATATTCCGCGGCGTAGAGACGAAACAGTGGCGCGTATCGGGTAAAAAATTCATCGACGATGCGTCTCGGTGTCGGCTCGTGACGCGAATGCAGCGAGAGGAAGGACGTTTAAAAATTGACTTTCCCTTGGCGCGAACACGCATCGTCGAAGGTCGACGCGCAGCGCGGATCGGGGGGATGACCGGCAGGTTGCGTCGGTACCGGTGGATAGGGAAAACGAGAGGCGGTGGTCGGTCGGCGAGCCGATCGGACGATATTTGCACGTGCGAGGAAGGAGATATCGATGGTCGGTTCGGAGCGGACAAAAGTTTGCCACGGGAAGCGGGCGCGCGCTCGCCGTGACGCGGCGCGTTCGTACGAGCGCATTCCGGGTGGTATACGTGCACCGGTTTTCGTGCAGCGCGGCGACGTGTGCCCGATCCACGTTCGTCCCGATACGGAGCTCTAGGTTTTCGCGTGTACTCGGCGTGCCCGGGGATGGCTGGACGGTGAAAATAATTTCGGGCGCCAGCCGTCCAGAGTTCCGACGGATGCGAGGGTTTCGTACGACCGATGAACTTTTATTCGGAAGTGGAGGTTTAACCGTATTAAAACGGCAGGTCAGCTGAGCCCCGGCACTCGGTGCGTCTACGCGTCATTCGTGAGTGCGTGGACCGTGCGTTTAAGGTCGCCGGAACCGGCGACGAATAATATAATATTAGCGGTCGTTGGTGCTTTGAAGTCACGAAGGTCCACCCGCCCGGCGGGCTTGATTCGTAATTTATGGCCCGATTCACTGCAACGATTCTGTGGATCGTCCGTGATTGGGATATGAGTAATTACGTCGTTGATTTCCTTTCTCATCGAATCAGCGCGCCACGCGGCTCGCAGGGCGAGCGCGTCCTTCGTTTCAGTCGATGGAAAGTAGAATTGGTTCGCGGCGACTGTACGCGGGTATAGGTACATAGGTGGCGCGTCGGGCTGATTTTTCTTCCGTGCACGCCGTTCCAGCGTCGCGTTAGTCGCGATAAAGTAACGCGATAAAATAGTCCAGACAAATAGCGCGGTGTTCGGTTCACCGTGACACGGGTAAATATTTGTGCCTGGAATGGCCGATGGAGCGTGGTCGCGGCAAATGCAAGCTGAATTTCTAACGCGTCCTTACTCGTTGCACTCTGCCACTCTGTCCGCTATCTCGCGTTTCGACTGTTCGTAGGCGCGCGCATGCGCCCGCGACTGCGACCCGTGCGCCGCCACGCCGCGTATCGCGTTTCGCGGCCTAACGATCTGTCCGGTTATCGTTACCCGAGAACCTCGTGTCCCGTTCAAATTCGTCGTTTCGAAAGAACGCGTCGTATAATTAATCGATGGGGACATAGGACACAGGAAACGCGTAAATTCCGTGGAACGGTCTCGGAATCGTGCGTGAAGATGTCACGATAATCATTCGCGAAGGTTCCTCCGGTAGAGGGTTAACTCGGTCTGCGAGCAATGGCGGATTCGAGGAAGTCGACGACGCGCGTGGACGTTCGACCACCTACGTGGAGGCTGATAAATTTACGCGTGTCGAGGAAATCGGCCATTGTCGGGCAAATCCGCTCGGTGAAAAGCTTTCTAAATCTAATGGCTGCGAGGGTCGGACGCGTTCGAGAAGAGAGTACCACGGTTGGCATCGAATCAGAGACGCTGCGCGCGCGGCCTTGTGCTCGATTGCATTTTCGTCGAATTACGATTCGCGCGATATTCCATCTGGTCGTTGACCTTCTCTCACGGCATCGAAATGCGTGGGCGTTCATTCATTGGCCAAGAAAGCCTGGACGTGGCCGAAGTATGTACTTGTGCCATTTGGCAGCGTGTCATAGACACGCGTCGTACATCTTCATTAATTGGCGCCTCGAATAGCACGCGTCTACGCAACCGACTACCTTTTACACTCGATCCACTCGGCTTCCCGTCCACGCGTTTTAATTGCTTCGTTTCGAGCTTCGTTGAACTCGTTCGTGGGTAGGTCGCGCATGGACACGATCGCGTAATGCCTCGATAAACGGCCCAACCAGATCGACGATTCCGTCCCTCGAGCTACGGGACCGTTATCGTGGCCGTTGGATCGTCGTCGAATCGACGCCGGTTCGATCGTCGATTATCTAGGCGAAATCGAGACCGTGCGTACACGCGTCAATGGCGTGGATGGACGATCGGATTTTCAAATATGTACGTCGGTACGCGACATTCTTCGAGTAGTACGTTCGCGCAAACGTTGTCGTAGTCGGTGACTAAGGTGGAGCTTCCGTTTCCGGCAATGAACGTGCCGTATACGAGCGTCGACACCGTCTATTACACGCTATATTCGTACGCGGCTGCCCAAGTCGTTCTTTTCCAACGTAAACCAGCCTATTCCTCTGTTCCTGCTGCGATATTTTATTTCTACACTCCCAGCGTTTCGTTTCACCCACCATTTCGTCGAAACGTCCCTCCTGTACGCGAATTAAATTTTACCTGTTCGTTTATTAAAATCCGCGAGCGCGCCTCGTCGTCGGTCTGGTTACTCTCTCGGTCGTCCCACGAATTCGTGGAAAGCCTCTTTTCGTTGGCCGTGGCGCGTGCAACGGATATCCGCTGTATCTCGTAAACAGGGACAAATACGACGAGCTTTGGTATGAATTTTTGCCATTGTCTCCGAGAGCTGAGCGAGTAAATCTGCTGCTACGTCTCGTCGCGAGACACCCGGTATGCGCGATTTAGGACGGGCAAATTACGCGGTTAATTAACCGGTCTCGCGTCCTACTGGCGTTCTTTATTTTATTTTTTTCTTTCCTCGTCTAGCCGATTTATCTTTCTCGCGAAAGTTTGGGAAAAGAAGCGCAAGCTGAGAGGGGCAGGAATTACGAGCACTTTTATCCCCTGGCCGTTAGCCACTTTATTAATTTAAAGGGTATAATAGTCGTCCGGGCGAAGACACAAAGGCTAACGTGGCGGCTGCATCTCGGTCGGAAATGCAGCGGCCGTCTCGTTCCTTCGTCTCTCTTCTCCTTCTCCTCGCTTCCGTTTCGATCGCAGCGTAGGAGAGAAAGCTCGCGGCGCAAAGAGGTGGTTAATAAATTAGCGTGCTGGCTCTCTCGAGGTTGTACTTTTCGTACGCGTCACCGCGAACGAAGCGTTACACGGTCGATCGAGTGCGCGCGTTATCGCCGCGTATCATGGAAATCGCTTCTCCGTTCGCCATATGCTCGCTCGGTGTACCGTTGTCGAGTCTCCTTAGAGAGAGCCGGTTTTCATTTCCTGCCGCCGCGCGAAAGAATGGCAAACCTACGTCGATAGCCTCTCCCCGCCTCTTTTTGCATACTCTCGATGCCCGCTGCGGTCTGTCGTTGCTTCCTTTTTTCCGCGCATTCTCGCGCATTCTCCGTGCCGCGCACGCGCACCTCGCCGCGACACCGCCATTGCAGTCGCTAGTTGCGGCGAATTAACGCGCGTGGCGCGACGTTGTTAACGCCGCCGCGGAGAATCGGTTACGAGCGCGACCCGAGCGATTTTCAGAGCGGAAACTCGTCGCAAGCGATGGTTGGGCTCGAAAGAAGACCACTGTCCGCGTCGTTTAACCGCGTCGGCTATTCGCGCGAGGAATCATCGCGGCGAACAAAGAAACCCCGCGACGACGTCTCTGGTTGACCACGGGCATTGTTCGTCGATAAGGATATCGCGCTGTGGAAACGATGACTGGTCGTTGTCGCGTCTCTAATTGGGTTAACGCGCTTCGCCGCGAGGTCCATCTTGGAAAGAATGCCAATTATCGCCGTGGTCGTCGCGATGGGCTCCGTCGTTTTCTTCGTTCGAGGGCGAGGAGACACGGGGGAGTAGTCGCGGGAACGAAGGAGAACACGAGGCTGGCACGATCGGGAGAAGATAACGGGGGCTAAGTAGAACGACGGAGGGTAACCGTGAGAGATTATTCGGGTCGCGTGGTTAATCGAATTTATTATTCCACGGCGACAGCGCGGTCCTCGTGGGTTGCTCGATTAGCGAAAAACGGAGGAACGACCGATAGCGGAAGATAGATTTCAATTATTCGCCGGCGTGCCACGCGCTCTAATAGCGAGCTGCTTCCGAAGAACCGCGCGGGCTCCTAAAATCGATTTCCATTAATTCGAGGAAAGCCATTATATCCCGGTTTTGGGATATATACCCGAGTCTCTCTCCGTTCTGTCACTCGGCTTCTGCTTCGGCTTCGTCGCCAGTGTCTTCCTCGCGATATTACCCCGTCTATCTCGTGATCGCTGCTGCCTATTAAGTCGCGGCAAGAGGAGCAACGCCGTGAGTGGCATCGTTACCAACGATTCGTACGCGTTACGGTTTCGTCGTTTCGAGTGAGTAACTCCGCTAGTAACTGGCTAGAACCGTTCGACTAATTACATCTCTTCCCGTTCTTTATCGCGATCCTAGACATCATCCACCGCTTTCCTCGGCTTTCGACCGCGATCGAACGCGTCCACGGTCGTTCCTCGTCGTTGAGCCTACCGCCATTCGAATTTCCATTTTATAACCTTCCTTTAAAAATTCGTCGTTTTACTTTATCGGTAACTTTCGAGAGATATCCCATTCTTTCCAAGTTTGATGTTTAAATCGCAACTGAGCGGAAATCGAAAGTGTATACGAAGTGAGCACTAATTACAGGTGTCCTTCCCAGGAAAAGAAAATGGTAATTACATACCACGGATATCGAAACACACCAGGAACGCCAAACTTTCCTTATTTTTCGACACATCCGCGACAAAACGAACCTATAACTACCTAAGTTAACAATCCTTAAAGTTACTCCAGTTCGATCCTTTGCTATTTACCACCGCTTATATACGGGTAAATCTAGCATTTTTCATCTCACGATGACTCACACCATGCCGCGGGTACGAGCGCAAACTCGCGAAGATTTTTTGCTCGGATCTAACGCGGTCGGGTAAAAGTCGTTCGCGATGCGGTTGCCGATATCGTCGAAATCGGCGAGGTACAAGACCAAGAAAATTTTCTCCCCTATTTGCACGGGTTGATACGGAATCGCGGAATGCAGTCGGGTGAATGAGCGTGTACGAAGAGAATCGGACACCGAGAACCCGAGGAGGCGGCTCTCGCATCGATAAGCGATTTCCGGCGAACGCGCGAATCGATCGCGGGGAATCGAGACGGATCGGCGAGCTTACGCATACCTCTCGTGAATTAGCTTTTCTTCGATGGTTCTCCGGTATATACCGAGAAATCGATAAATATCCGCGCGATTTCGAAGTTGACCAGACGAGTGTTCCCGCACGTAGTTCGAAAATCGATGCGAGGACACTGCAGCTGGGGGCGGGGGGGACCTATGCTCGCGAGGGGTGCAGGGATTTTACCTCGCGCTGGTCGAAAAGCGACGCGGCGCGACGCATCGAAGTCTCTGAAGGACGAGAGAGAGAGAGTTGAACGGCTCGACCGGCCGCGCGCGGTGTGCCTAGTCGGAATTCCGAAATTCCGGACGCGCCGAACTGTTATCTAACTCTCTCTCGCGGCTGGACGAGGCCCGACGATGTCGGTGCCGGTGTCGGCGTCGGAGCGTTCCTCCGGTGCCGTTTTTCGCATTAGTCACCGCGACGAAAGGCGAAAGGCGGCTCTCGCGCAGCGCTGTGTGTCCGGTCGTAGGCGAGAGCAACGGCAGGTATACGTATTTTGTTTCGCTCCAACGACCACCGTAGTTGTCCAAACAACCGACGATTTCCAGGTAGAACGCGCTGTGCAATCGCCGGAGATTACGGGACAGGGGGCGGTCGTCCGGATAATCTCGCGACTCTAATTGCTTTGGAAAAAAAGAGATACGGGAGAAGAAGAATAAGAGGAGGAGGAAGGAAAATAAAAATAAGGTGAGAGAGAGAGAGAGAGAGAGGGGGAGAGAAAGAGAAAGGAGCGCGTTGACAGCGGTAAATTCGCGATTCCTCGAGCGTCGTTCGAGTTTCTCGAATCGATTTCCTGCCGCTCGTTAAATTCGGTCGAAACGCGTTACGGTAGGTCGTTAACCGACGCTGGGACTCGTATCCGAATGCTAACCGGCGTGTTTTGTTCGGTATACACACGCTCGGGACAAGCTGGATCGAGAGAAACGTCGTGGCACGTGGAATCCCGTGGATCAGCAGGTAATCGGGAATCGTGGAATCGCGGGGAGTGGTGGGTTACACCGTGTGGCGTAGTCGAAAAAGAGCTGACCCTGAAAACGCGTAGATTCCGTTCCGGAGCGGCACGTTGTCGGTCGCGATCGGAGGAGGTAGGGAGCCCTTCGTGACAGGACCCCGCCCTGTACAGCGGAACCCCCATACCCCGAGTTTCTTGGCGAGCTCGAGCAGGGCTGCCACCATCCGAACCGAGTCCCGGGGTGCCGGGCTGAGCCGGTACGCTCCTGCCTCCCGTCTATCCCGGAGCTCATTCTTTCTCTGACCGTGGAGCAGTGCGGATCGCGGTTACACGGAGCGGCGCTCGGTTGTTGGAGAGTGAACGGGATATACGCGAACGCGAGTATAGGGGAAAGGCGAAGGGAAGAACGGGCTGGGCACGCGCGTTCGCGCGAAGCAACGATCGTCATTGTGTCGCCGTGATCGTTGTGGTCCTTTGTTGGAGAAGAAGCATTCGCGGAGAAGATCGGTGTCGTTGGTTGGCCGATTTTTACCAGTTTGTGCGTGTTAGCCGGGCCCTCCCCACGCTCGACTTCCTCGGGACAAAGAGAGAGGAGGTACGCGAACGCAGCCGAAACTCCGTTCGGCGGGAACAAAGGAACGGCCGTGCCGCGCCGCGCCGCGCCGAGCCGAGAGATCGGAGCGAAGAGAGAGGAAACGCGAAACGATCGATCGTTGGCTCCGCGTAGTCCGGGGACTCGCGATAATCGTCCTGTGCCTGCCGATTGGTCGTCACGCTTCTCTCGTCACCGGGGGTGAGTCTTCGCGTCTCGCGATTCAATCCGCTCCGTCGCGTACGTCGCGACGACGACTCGCCGGCAATCTCGTCGGGAAGGTGAAAACGACGACGGTGTACGTCGCCCTCTACGCTCTCTGTATACGTACGTGCGTATGTGTGATTTTCCAAGTTTTCAAGTGTGCGTGCGTGGGTCTCGTACGCGCGCGAGGGTACGAGAAGAAAAATCGGGAGAGATTTTCGAGGCAGAGGAGCATAAGTGTAGGGAGAAAGAGAGAGAAAGAGGTAGACGGGAGTGAGAGAGAGAAAGTGGCAGGAGCAGGGAGAAGGAACGGACAGGATAGCGGAAAAGGGGGGACGGGAGCGAGAGAGTGTATGCGTGTGTGCGTGTGTGCGAGCGAGAAAGGGAGCGAGCGAGCGAGCGAGGGCTAGAGGAAAAGGAAAGGGTGGGAGAGAGAAGGAAAGGAAGGAAGGAAGAAAGAAAGAAGGAAAGAGAGTGAACGCGCTCGCGCGCGCGCGTGAATAAGAGAGTGAGAGAGGGAGGGAAAGCGAAAGAGAGAAAAGGAAAAAGCGAGCGGCTAGCGAGCGAGAGCGAACGAGCGAGCGATACGTTGGTGACAGAAAGACGGTCGGACGGACGGACAGACGGACCGACAGACGGACGCCGCTTCCCCTCCGCTTCTCTCGCCAGTCGGTCGCGCGTTACCGAGCCAAGTGGATGAGTTCGCGAACGCGCTCCCGCTAAAAGCCTCTGCTCGCTGTCTGTGCCTGACTGTTGTTGTAGGCGACTTCGGTGTTCCGTTTCCTCTTGCCTCTATCGTTCGTCGTCATCGTCGTTCGTCGTCGTGGTCGCCGCTGTCGCTTCACCTCTCGTACTCTCGTATCTGTCTAGACGCCACGCATCGTGCTACACGCCCGCCACCGTCACTACTGCCGCCACCACCGCGCCTCCTCCTCTCGGAATAATATATCCAGTGTGTTTCTTGTGCGGAGCAGCGACGAGGGACGCTCCTCCACCGGAAAAATTTCGCCTCGTCGCGCCACTTACGACGCCCTCGACTACCGAGGTGAGTAGCACCAGTACCAGTACCAAAGCACACCCCGCGATCCTTTTTCTCCGCTCCATTCCGCTCCAGTCCGCCCGTTATTTTCGCCGGGTCGCGCGCGCTCCCTGTGAACGGTGCACACCTCGTCGCCGCGTGTCGCGCGCTACGTGCCGCCGGTATTCGATTCGACGCGCCGCCACCCTCTCCTGCTTTTCCGTTCGTCGACCCGATACTACACCCCACGCGTATCCTTCGGACCACGTCCTTCTCTCCTACCCTCCGCCGCTTTCCACGAAAACCCAGAGTCACGCGCTCCACGCGTAGTAGCATCGCGCGTCGAGCGGGATTTCGAGTGTGTACCCCCGCGCCATTTTGAAAATGGGCAGCATCAATCGATATAGCGAGAGCACCGTGCGGAGCCGGCTCTCGATTCCAGTCTCGCTCTCCAACGGTTCTTCGCCTTTCGTTTCTCGCACGAATTCGTCGAAACGGATAGTTTGAAAATCGCCAAGTCGCCTATCGTATCGTATCGTATCGTATCGTATCCGGTCGTGGCGTGTGGAGGAGAGACACCGAGCGTTACACGTAGCCGTGATCGGTCGGAAAAGCCACGCACGGTCGCGTTCGCGATCGAAGAATCGTTGGGAGCAGCGGCCGGTTACGCCATCTTGATTCCTTCCCCCACCACTCGCCCGGTATTAACCCCCGAACGATCGACCATACGCACGATTTCGAGAGACTACTACCGGTGTGACCTTTCCCTCTGGGCACGATCCATCGGAATCTCGCCGATCGGCCTGGCCTCGCGCGTGCTATTCGCGTGTTCCGTCCAGCTTTTCCATCGTTTCTCCTCGATCGTTCGCGTAATCACGGGACCATCGGATCGGGAAACTCGGGACTACGACTGATCGTGGCGCAGCGAGAAAACTCGCGGAAGACTTTGCCCGCTCTCGCGGATTTAGCGTTCGCTGTTACCATGGCAAAAGAGGAGGAGAGGGATAGAAAGGAGATACGTTCTTGCCAAGCCGGGTGCCTTAAACAGAGGCGACGTGTCTGCCTGCCTACCTACAGTGTTTCTCCCCCTTCTCTCTCTCCTTTGTGCCGATTTTGCATAGCAGGCCTCTACCTGCCGTGCATTTAAAACGCAGTCAAGGCTTCCACGGAAGCGATTGTTGTCGCTCGGGGAATGGCAGCCGGTGGAGAAAGGCCGAGAAAACGCTGGTCGGACTAGCAGGCCAGTCCGTCCATGCATCTTGGCCTGTTCTTTTCCTTCGGGGCTCCTTCCACCTCTCGTCCGAGATCCACGATCTCTCTCTCTCTCTCTCTCTCTCTCTCTCCTTCGTCTCTTCTTCTTCTTCTCTTCTGCTTCTTCTTTTACTTGTTCTTTTTATTCTTGCCGTTCTTCGTGGTCGGAAGGTAGCCTCGTTGGATTTCTTTGGGCCTGCCGGTTGCCGAATTCGAGCGATTTCGCAGCGAAGCCCGGCCACGGCGTCCATCGGCGGTCGCGATTTACGCTACCGCGCTCCTTCCTGGCCCCCGTTGCCTTTTTCCCTCCTTGCGCCGCGATCGACGGCAACCAGTTTCAGCAGTGGCAAGTCCACGCCATCCACGCGATAACGGGTCGTTAACTTGCCCACATCTGCCTTTCTCTCGTTTACGAGAACGAAGAAAAGAGCTGTTCCGACTGCTTAGGCAGACGTGCACGCCACGTCGAGTGCCTTTGAAACGCCTCGCGGCTCGACCGGTTTTTCGCCAGAAAACTGTCCTCTTCCCTTCCCTCCTTCCTCCTTTTTCTCTCTTATCCCCACTTCACCTCCTTTTTTCTCGTCTCTTTCTTGCGAACATCGATCGCTGGTCAAACGTCCAAACGAATAGGTTTCGACCATTCTCCCTCCCCCTATATATCTCTCTCTCTCTTTCTCTTTCTCTCTTCTTTCTCTTGTTTCGAATAATTCTCTACGTAAAACTTTTCCATTCATTCTCTCTCTCTCTCTCTCTCTCTCTCTCTCTCTCTCTCTCTCTCTCTCTCTCTCTCTCTCTCTCTTCGTGTTTACCAACGCCTTTGAATTCGGCTCGCAGGGACTTTCACCCTTGGCGGGCAAGGTCCGCGCCGCGCGGTGTTTACACGCGCGAAGGGTGCACACGCGCGCGACGCACCGAAAATAGATCCACGTACTACTCCGGATATGCGCGTATTTTTAAGCCCACGCTCCACCCGGGCGTACCCCGTTGCTGGCCTCCGCGCCTCACCTTTCGCACCCTGCCGCGCGTCGCAGGGTGAAAGAGAAAGACAGCTTTCCTCGTTGGCCCTTTGCGTCGAAACCGCGACGATTTTCATCCTTCCCGTACGTACGTACGTACGCACGCACGCACGCACGCACGTGCGCCGCGCCGGATTCGTTCACGCATGCGGGACACGCGCCTGAATACGGGCCGGCTACGTAGTCCTCGTCATCCCCGTCGGCGTCGGCGTTGTCGTCGCCAGGTCGCCCCGTGATCGTGATTCTCGATTTCGAGAACAGCGGCAGATGTCCTTTTCTCGACCGTCCATTATTCGCCTAACATCCCCGCCTGCGCTGCGAGTGCTATGTCAGGGAGCGTTAGTCCTGCGAAAATAACGCGCGATTGATTGAGCGTTACTCCCGCCCCGTTACTTCGTGGGAACCGAGGCTGCAGTCTGCTCTCGCACGCACAGCTCGACCGGGAAAAACAATTTTCTTTTTTTCCTCTTCCGCTTTTCACTCCCTCTTTTTTCCATCTATTTAAGCCCATGTTTTCTCCGGCCCTGGTTCCCCGCTGATTATTCCACGACCCGACCCCGCGTTACTCACCGATCCCGAGGATCCGCGAGATCGTCGGTCCCGAACAAAGTCCTCGGGTACCGGTGGTGGTATCTCGACACCGCGCGAAGTTCGTTTGAACAGCGATTAACCGAGCACCTGAGTCAGCGCGAGTAAACACGCGCGTCGAACGCGTTATCGTTATCGTTTCCATGGAATTCGGCGTTCCGCGCGATCGCGCGTGCCTCGGCGACGATGTCGCGGACATTTTCTCATTAGCGCGGTTGTCGAGCGTGCATGCCGTTGGAATTTAGTTTCCCATAGGCCGCGTGTCGGCGTGACACGCTCGTCGAGGCCGTAATAGTCTTCGACGGCAGTGACCTCTGAATGCGCTTATTAATCTATTGAGCGAATCTGCAGAAAGAAATCTCGCCGAGCGTTTTATTCGCTCGCTCGAACCACGGATAATTACTCGTCCCCGTCCTCTTTCTCCGACCGACCACCTCGAGACGCCGCGATCGGGATGGAAAAGTGACGGGGCTGGAATCTCGCGGTTTCCTGGAGAAAAATGCGCGGAAGAAAACGCGTCCCGTGAGTCAGAGGAATGACACGATTCCCTTGGCTGTTTGCCCCGTTCGCGGAAAAACGATTCTTACCGGAGCGAGTCGTTGAACCGGTATTCGAAGCGTGAATCGATGGAATAAGCGGGCTCGATGGCGACCGACTTCCTTTCGCGCTCCATTATCTGACACGACGCGCTCTTTCGCTGGCGGTCGTGGCGAAAATTCGCTGGGAGGGACGAGGAAAAACAGAAATTCGCTGGGAAAGACGAGGGAAAACCAAAATTCACTGGAAGGGACGATGGAAAACCTGAATTCGCTTGGAGAGACGATGAGAAACCGGAATTAGCTGAGAAAAAAGAGGGAAAACCAAAATTCGCTGGGAGGGAGAAAGGAAAACCGAAATTTACTGGGACAGACAAGGGAGAACCGAAATTCGCTAGGAGAGATGAGGAAAATCCCAAAATTCGCTGGGAGAGACAGAGGAGAAACCAAAATTCGCTGGGAGGGACAAGGAAAAATCGAAATTTGCTGGGAGATACGAGGGAAAACCGGAATTCGCTGGGAGAGACTATGAAAAACAGAAATTCGCTGGGAGAGGCGAGGGACAATTAAAATTCGCTGGGAAAGACAGAGGAGAAACCAAAATTCGCTGGGAGGGACAAGGGAAAATCGAAATTTGCTGGGAGATACGAGGGAAAAAACCGGAATTCGCTGGGAGAGACTATGAAAAACAGAAATTCGCTGGAAGAGGCGAGGGATAATTAAAATTCGCTGGGAAAGACAAAGGAAAATCGAAATTTGCTGGGAGATAGAGGGAAAACAGGAATGCGCTGGGAGAGACTATGGAAAACAGAAATTTGCTGGGCGAGACGAGGGAAAATTAAAATTCACTGGGAAGGACAAGGGGAAACCGAAATTTACTGCGAGAGAGGAGGGAAAACGGAAATTCGCTGGGAGAGAGGAGGGAAAACTGGGAACGGGTGGTGCCGGTCGTTATCCAACGGCGACGCGACTCGCGACCGACGAGATGGACTAAATATAGGGTGGCGAAGCAGAGAGATAAATCGTAGGTTAGAGTCTGGCGAGGAAAGGCTATTTTTCCCGCGGGATGATTGCACGCTTCCCACGGGCGGAAAGTCCGACACGTGTTTTCACCTCGCTACTCGCGCTCCACTTTCCCGGTCTAACTCGCCCATACCGAATCTATTTTTTACCATAGTCGTAGGCATCCCGAGTGCCCTCGCGGGTGCATGTGTTCGCTGCACTCGACAGGGACCTAGCTACGTAAATATTTGTCCAGCCTCTTCCTCCTGTCTAATATACGATCCAGACTAATTGCGCGCTTCCTGCTCCTCGTTTCCCTGTCCTTTCCCAGCCCTTTCCCTGCCTTTTTCCGTCCCCGGCATTTCGCCCTAGGAATCCTCGCAGTACTTCCCTGGCTGGTAAAACTTCGCGAAAGATTCGCGTTTTCGTGATAATTCTATCGAATTATCGCGACGTTTCCTCTGATCCAGCAAACTGTGCCCCAATCTATTTGGAAAATTCGGAAAATTCCAAAAAGACTAGCACCTGTTACGTTTCTCGCGTACGCGATACGGATCGATGGATCCCTTAACCTTCGCGATGGTGTCCGACAACCACCCGGTACACGAGAGACCGACAAACTGCGGACGCATTAGCGCAAGCGCGGTGCAAGCTAGAACGCGGCTGGAAAGTGCAATGCACCGCGAATGGACTGCCAGGGTCAAACGCTGTTATTCGACCCCGGCGATATACGCTACGCTACCTCCGTTTCGGGAAACGCGTGCAGAGTAGCCTCGGCCATCGGCTTCGCGATTGCTCCCGAGATTCACGCGGTCCGAAAGCAAACAGAGCCGACTCCTATTCGATCCACCTACTCTCATCTTATCGAAAATCCGAGCCGCGTTACTCGCGACCCGCGAACAGCGCTCTCGAGGAAATCCAGACTCGCCTCGCGGAACGCCTCGCGGCAGCTTCGAGTTAGCGATGCGAGAGATCGGTCGTCGAACACGCTGCTGCATCGTTGGCGAGTCTATCCGACAATCTAGATCTCGATTTTTCTCCCCAGTCGCTGCAGACGCAAAGAGTACACTGCCGGTCCTGGCCGCAGATGCGTTACGCATCGCGGCCGCGAGCTGGGCATCGGTGCGTAGCCACTCCACGTGCTCTTTAAACGCGTCTTACACGCGAATGCGCCTGCTCTCGTGTTCGACTTCGCCTCGCCGTGCCAGTTTTTCGCAGGCCTCGCTCGAACGCAACGGATCGCTTCCTCCTCCGCCGCGAGAGAAGCTCCGGATCGACCTCGGCACCGTTAACCGGCGTCCCGCTCTTTTAACCGCTCTCAGCCTATTTTCTCCGCGCGATAATCGCGTTCTTCTTTTTCCCCACGCGTCACTTTCGCGCCGATCTCGCTAATTCGCGCAAATCGCTCGGAGAATCGGACAGGAGCCGACGCGAACGTCTGAATCTTCCCCCGGCACCGGTCAGCCTCGACGTTTAATTCCCGAGGAATTCCTTTCTCGCGAAGCGTGTCGCGTCGCTGTATGCCCTTTCTCTTTTTCTCTTTGTCTCCCGTGCGCCGAGTTCATATATTATTCATTATCACCGGTATGCCTCGCGATTTCTTCCATCGGCCGTGTATGGCAGCGAAACAGCCTCGTACGAAGGTTTCGCTACCGAACTCGCTCTCCACCGCGAGCCATCTCCTCGAGCTGCGTGCACCTGCGCCGCGCCATGCCGCGAATCCAGAAGTCGCGCCGCGCTCCAGTCACGGCGAATCGCGTATCACGCTACCGGTCTACCCGCATACCGATACGACGCCGGTTTATCGAGATTATTCGCGTCGTATCGTCCGATTCGTTTCGATCCACCGATTAATTCCGTTGAGACAAACGCGTCGTGGATACCTCTCGATCGATTCGCGAAAATCGGTTGCCGCGGAAATCGGTAGTCGCTAAAATCGGATGTCGAGACAAACGCGTCGTGGATACCTCTCGATCGATTCGCGAAAATCGGTAGTCGCGGAAATCGGTAGTCGCTAAAATCGGATGTCGCTGAAATCGGTTGTCCTAGAAATCGGTCGTCGCGGAAATCGGTAATCGCGAAAATCGGTTGTCGCGGAAATTAGTAACCGCGAAAATCAGTTGTCGCGGAAATCGGTTGTCGCGGAAATCGGTTGTCGCGAAAATCGGTAATCGCGGAAATAGGTAATCGCGAAAATCAGTAGTCGCGAAAATGGGTTGTCGCGGAAATCGGTAGTCGTGGAAATTGCTAGTCACGAAAATCGGTAATTGCACGTGTAAAACTTCGAATTTGTTAGCGGAGATTCGCGAGATGCCTTCTCCGTGTTTTCTCGCGAATCTTTCCGGTCACGTGGTGTACGCGTCGACCTGTTGTCGAATCGATAAGCGAGGAACGGGGAGGGCTGATAAACGGCGTGTTCCCCGCAGCCAGTGGCGTCCTTTGTCCAGACTGTTGCGCCAGAGATTCGCTCACTTTCGCCGCTTGATTGCAGGTCAGTTTTATACGACGCGCGACACCTGATCACAGCATCCGGGAAGCGCGAACGAGAGACAGGTGAGCCAGAAGGGGATAGAGAGGCAAAAAGAGGAAAGATGGGAGCGAGACAGAGCAGAAGGTCCGTGGATATAACGACGACTCCGAAGAAGGAGGGGTTGCCCGCCGAAGGAGGTGTCGGGGATGCCGCCGCACCTGGCGATGGCAAGCTGGAAAGGATCGAGGAGACCGACACGAAGCCCACCACCAATGGAATAGCGCCGCACACGGACGTGGCCGAGGATAAAGACAAGGATAAGGACGACGCGACGGAAAAGGAGAAGGATAAGGAGAAGGTGAGTGAGAGACCCATTAGGAATCTCGACGTTTCGCTTTTTATTTCTCCAATGGGAAATCGTAACGAGCGTACGCGATAGTGTAGGGATCGGATCGGCGATAGAGTCGTTCCTGCCTCTCGTTTAACTCCGCGTCTATCGTCCGGACGAATAACTCGCACCGGATATGGAGCTTCTTCGGCTCGCGACAACCTTTTTGCTCCTCGTAAATGCCTTTTTGTCCGAACAAATAGTTGCAAACGTTATAATCGCGAGGAGTTCGAGAGGTCGATAACGAGAATGCGCTCCAGATCGGCTTATGCCGCTCGATGGGACAGGTGGAACGCGCGGTTTTCGATCTCCTCGCGCGCGCGCGCGCTGCGATTCGAAGACGGTAAAGACTGTGCAACCGGAGGACTGTTATTATTATTATCATAACGACGGTATATATAACCAAGGATCGTTTGAAATTACTATCTTTCGCTATCAATTAACGTTTACGTGTGTTTATTTATACTTTCGTACTTGTGTACACTCGTACGTGAAAGTATTCAACGTTTACACGTGCTGCTTTTAAAAAGCGATACACACGCGTTACACCGAGACGTTTGAAACGATAATCACGCGTATATCAAGAAGGAACTCTGGGAATTATACGAGCAAAATTAGAAAAGTATTCAACAACTGTACGTGTAATACTCGAGATACAGTTATCATAAATATGGAGTGTCGGTGAATCGGAGAAGTATTGCACAAGCAACGCGTAATGTTAACAAAAAGTACCACGAGTAATTAAGAAACAGAGTAATTTTCGGTAATTGCGCGCGACAGCCTTAAGACGACCTTTTCGTTCAACTCACTAGCGCCACCGCGGTCCATATCTCCGATGAATTGTAACGTCACATCGCATACGTTGTTGAATTATTTTCCAATTTTACGAATACGATATTTCCTTCTTACTACGTGTACCACATCGTTTTAAATATTTCTCTTTAATCTAATTTCTTTTAAGTATTTCTCTTTAATTTCTCTATCGAATGTAAACCATCGAATACTTTCGCGTACGACTGTACGTATGTACCTACATACGTATGAAAAACTTTAAGAAGCCTCGTATTAGACGCGGTACACGTAATACTCCTTCGCTCTACTATTCTTTCCGCTACGAGTTTCCGCGAACTCGTCCAGACTTATCGTCCGAGGAAACGCGTTAATGAATCAGCGATGAATCGCTCGGCGCGTAATCGCGAGTACACTCGCCCCGAGTTTTTTCCGCGGAACACGATCTGCGACTCGATTATTAAATTCAATTGATTCACCGACAATGACGCGACTGTCGTTACTCAGCGTGCAGACGGATCGCGATGTCGATTGACGGAGAACAACACTAAATGCACATGCGTCGGGACGCTCGATACGCTCTAGGTATACGACTCGCGAAGAGAACCTGATGATCTGGAAGTCTCGTACTCTTCACGGTCGATTCGACGTTACTTTGACATCAGTTAGACGTTATTTCGACGTTATTTGGAAATTCGAGATGGCGAACACCAAACGCACGTGCATCGGGACGCTCGGTACGCTCAGGATTCGACACGCGAAGAGAACCGGATGATCCGGAAGTCTTGTGCTCTTCACGGCTAATTCGTCGTCACTTAGACGCTATTTCGACGTTACTTCGAAATTCGGAGCGGCAAATACTAAAAGGCACGTGCGTTGGGATGCTCGGTACACTCTAGGCACACGACTCGCGAAGAAAACCGGATGATCCGGAAATCTCGTGCTCTTCATGACTAATTTCACGTCACTTAGACGCTATTTCCACGTTATTTCGACGTTACTTCGAAATTCAGGGCGGCGAATACTAAACGCACGTGCGTCGCACGATATACTTTAGGCATACGACTGGCGATGAGAACCGGATGATCCAGAAGTCTCGTGCTCTTCACGGTCGTTTCGACGTTACTTTGACATTAGTTAAACGTTATTTCGAAGTTACTTGGAAATTCGAAGCGACGAATGCCAAACGCACGTGCATCGGGATGCTCGATACGCTCGACATACAACTCGCGAAGAGAACCGGATGATCCGAAAGTCTCCTACTCTTCACTGCCAATCCGACGTTATTTAAACGTTATCTGGAAATTCGAATCGTCAAAGCCGCGAGTCGGAGTCTGCCAAGTGGCAGAGGCTGGCGCCATGGAAAGTTCGAACTGTCGCTCTCGCCGAATCGCATAAGCGTGTGAGTGTATCGCGAAATGCTGCCAGCTAGACGAAACTTGATATTTCCTCGATTGAGCAACCCCGGCAGCTGTCATGCACTAGATACGGCACTGCGCGCGAAAGAGAGAGATCGCGCCTCTTCCTTTCATTTCCGTTTAACGCCCAGGTCCTTTCCTATTTCCCGCTCTGCTCGATCGGCCACGGCTCGAGCGGATCCACGGAAAAGGGCTTATCGGCGTGGATTTTTCACAGGCCGATTATCTCGGCCGCAATAATCCCCGCCGACTCGCGCCTATCGATCCCGCTGCGTTTCTAGTCCGAGTGTATAAAGCTCGGTCGAGAAAGGCGTGCATTTAATTTCCTGGAAAAGTGTATTTTTACACGCAGGCTACGCCCATTGTGCCACTTAACGAAATCAGGATAGCGATCTTTCCAGAGGCGCGCAACGGTTCGCCTAGATCCACTGGAAACGGAGTAAACCGGACCGTTCGTTTATTCCGCGCGAGAACGAAAGTGTTCTCTCTCGGGCAAGCGGAATATACGACCATCTCGCCACGAAATCTCCCCGATATCGCCCGCTCTTGCCGCACGTAACACCTCTCCTCTCCGCTTCTTTCCTCTCTGCTCCGCTCCGGTATATCGGTATCGATTTCTCGATCTCGCTTTCACGCACGAGTCCAAGGAAACCGCGTTAATTCCCCGTAAACGTGTTATCGGGCCCGCAACGATTCGCCACCGGCTGTATCGCGGCTGTGTATCGCGATCGCGGCGCGGACACGCGGGGAGTCGGCGACGCGTGGACGCGCGACGCTCGGCTTACCGCCATTACGCAGTCGGTCGGGATAGATTCGCGGAAACGCAGTCGGCTGAATTTTCGCCCCCGTGGAAAAAATACCGAAATACCGTTTCGCCGAGGCCGAGTGGTCTCCATCGCACACAGGTGCACGCACGCGTGTGTGTACCGGTAACGCGTTCTCGCGAGTAACTGTAACCGCGTCTCTCCGCGTAAACGCTCTTACCGGTGCATACCTAACTGTCCTAGACGAATAAATCTTTCGTCCTGTCTATCTCATTCTCTCTCCTTCTCTCTGTCTTTCTTTATGCCAGTGGGTTTGTTAGTCGTTTGTGGGTTTCTTCGTGGCTGGCGCCGAAATGGACACCGGGCAGCAGCATCTCTGCGATCTTGCGAAATCTGTCAGGGCAGGTGCGCTCGTTCCTCGTATCGAACACCTGCTCTTGATAGTTCTCGGCGACCACGGCTCGAGCTTGCTTTTATTTTTCCTGCGCCAGGATCTACGACTCACCCGGGCCCAACGTTTCGCGAATAATTTAAGATATATCTGCCGCCTGCGAGACCCGCTCTAATGGAAAGACCTTACTTTCGCAGCCTTGACCATGTAATTTAACCACGCGATACGCGCGTCCCAGGACCCACTGCTGGTCCTCTCCTTTGCTACCACCTATTCTATTGAAATTTTCACCCATTCGTAAGGTAAACGGGGGTGTTATAAGAGGTCTAAACGTAAAGTTCGCCGAACTAAGGTATATTCAATAGAATTCGAAGGATTTTTGAAATTTTTATCCAATTTATCGTGCACGGAATAAAGCAAATACTCCGTCGAGGTATCATTTTCCTCCGCTGTCTTTGAAATATTGTCGAAACGAACCATTAAGAGCTTATGCTTCGAAATGAACTGGGCTTGTTTGTACAGTTTTGGACCACCTGTCTTGCATTTTTCGTTTAAAAAGATTGGAAAATGGCGGAGTTACGAGCAATTTTATCGAAGGTCTTCTTAAAAATCCGTTATCCATGGTGTCCATGATTCAGGCATTTTCTATTATCCAAAATAAAAAAACTCAACGGCATTCTTGTTAAATACGAGTACAGCTGTGATTGGTACTAAAAAAAAATAAAAAATATCGGTAAATAAAAAAATGGCGGCACTTGTGATTGTATCTACCGATTTCTTCACTCTCTTTTCGAGTATACGAGTATGAAAAAAATAGAAAGAATGCGAATTTTTAAATAATTTTTAGTAGGAATCATAGCCACTAGTGTGTCGAATATTTGTGCAAAATTTCGTGCTAATCTGTCGAACGCTGTTTGAAAAATCATGGGCAGTTTGTGAAACACGCGTTTAATTTTTTACGTTTCTATACGAACGAAGGGAAATAACTATAATTCCGCTATTTGTAAGAGTTCGAGACTGATATTTACGGAAAGTAATGTTGAAAACCTGTACTTTGAGAAGAAGAAGAAAAAAGAATCGATTTCCTCGATCCTACATAGTAGAGGACCCCCTTAGACGATAGCGCGAGGGGATGATTTACGTGCGAATTATGTACCCCTAGGGTGCGAAATATGCACCTTAGGTGAAAATTTCAAGAGTCTAACAACGTTGTCGCTCTTTACAAATTTACGTGCGAATTATGTACCCCAGGTATCTTAGGGTGCGAAATATGCACCTTAGGTGAAAATTTCAAGAGTCTAACAACGTTGTCGCTCTTTACCGCTCTCTTTTCGGCAAAAAGGAGAGAGTTTTGTTCTCCGAATGCCGAAAAAACGCCGGTTATGGCTGTCTACTCGGACGCTAGGTCTCGCGGTTGTATTTTAGGTATTTATCTAAACCCCGAGAGACTGTGCTCGGTTTTTCCGCCATTCCGGATAGGCAGTTTCGTTTTATATTCTCTGCCGTTTTTGTCGCCAACCAGGGAATTCGAGAGAATTCGAGAGAATTCCAGAGAGAGACGATCTTCTCGCGATCGCTGTCTCGGAGTGTATCGCAGAAGCGGGTTGCGCTACCGAGTGACCTGGATTCCATGCCGATAGTTTTATTTCGCCGGGAGCACGCGATGGTTCAGCCGCGGCTTATGTAGCGTAAACCATCTCGAGAAAAGCGCTTTCTGCGTGAATCATCGGACGACGCTGCTCCCCGCCGCCGGCACTCAGCCAACTCGGTTTATTAATTAATACGAGACGCGACTCGTCTGTTTGCCACCGCTAATTAAAACTGCGTGCCGCTTGAATTCCATCCGATGTTTTCTGCGCGAGCCGCCAGCTCGGCGATAAAGTCCGCTGGAAGATTTCGCCGCGAGCGGATCAATTTGTCCCGCGAATCGCCGAACGAGGTCGCGCGATCCGCTCGCGAGCCAGCGCCGCGACGACCGGCCGTTTCGAGATCGTTTTAACATCGTTTAGAGATCGTTTGGAAATTCTTTCGTAAATCGTTTGGAAATCGTTTAGAGATCGTTTGGAAATTGTTTTCAGATCGTTTGGAGATCGTTTGGAGATCGTTTAGAGATCGTTTGGGTAGTTGGCGAGAAAGGAAACAAGAATTTTACGCTTGGGGGATATACCGAATCTTATATCGAAATTTCAGTCATTTTTCTTTGGTTTCCAGTTTAATCTCTGCAAGGAAATTTTCTTATTTTATTTCTTCGTTTAATGGGGTTCATGAATCCACTAGGGTATGAATATAATTAAGACACGTACGAAGGATAAAAGAGATATTGGCACGCTATACTATAATACACGGAATTTCATCTACATGCTCGGTGAGCATTTTTTTTATGGACTGGAAATCTTTTTCACGAAGATAGATAGATAATAGATCCTACCGATTATAATTTTCTTCCGAATATAATGTTCTTTCACGATAGCCTGAGAGAGCCTAGAAATTAAGCATTTTCATTCGTCTTCTATCATTATACAGTCATATTGTACAAAATTTTATATTACACGAAGACAGAGGTCGGACTGTAATTTCCAGTAACGATTTCACCAAGGCGAAACGATATTTGCAAACAAAAAGAATCGATCTAACTCTTCATCCTTTACGCATACGAATGCTTTCGTTACCTTCGTACACTACGATTTCACCGTGAAAAATTATACGTCGAAGCAATGTTCAACTTCAATCAACTTTTATACATCTCGCCCATTTACGATAAGATTGGATAACATTTCAGAAATTCCTCGATTTTTGTATCTGGTAAAATATGCCAAATAAAGTTATCGCGAGATAAGACTATTAGCGTACAATCACGAGAATTAACACGATAAATTAGGCTCGTTGCTCTAACGCAATGGGTCAGAACCCGGATTTTTCAGTTAACTTACTCCTGAACCTTTCAAATACTTTTATGAGCTATTATAAATCGTCGGAATCAATGGCGACAATCACGAGACCTAACAGAAGTTCTAGGGTTCCCTAGGCAAACCTCTAGTGACAAACATTGAAAATCCGAATTCTTCGCAATCGACGTACTCCCGAACCTCAGAAACACTTTCTCGAGCTCCTGTGAATCGTCATAATCAATGGCGACAATCACGAGATCTAAGAGAAGTCCTAGGGTTCCCTAGACAAACCTCTAGTGACAAACATTCAAAATCCGAACTCTTCGCAATCGACGTACTCCCGAACCTCAGAAACACTTTCTCGAGCTCCTGTGAATCGTCAGAATCAATGGCGACAATCACGAGACCTAACAAGAGACTTAAAAGGAGACCTAGGGTTCCCTAGGCAAACCTCTAGTGACAAACATTCAAAATCCGAACTCTTCGCAATCGACGTATTCCCGAACCTCAGAAACACTTTCTCGAGCTCCTGTGAATCGTCAGAATCAATGGCGACAATCACGAGACCTAACAAGAGACTTAAAAGAAGTCCTAGGGTTCCCTAGGCAAACCTCTAGTGACAAACATTCAAAATCCGAATTCTTCGCAATCGACGTACTCCCGAACCTCAGAAACACTTTCTCGAGCTGCTGCGAATCGTCAGAATCAATGCCGCGTTTCGAAACGCGTTCCTATTACGCCACGATGGAGAGAAGACAAAGGCCCAGAGCCTCACGAGCACACGGCGGCTGGTACCGGTCCGGGTCAGGTTCGAGGGAACCGAGGCGATCGCGAGAGGCGATCACCACCTCGCTATTATCCGCACGAAATTCGTAGATCCTGTGTCCTCGTGGCGTCGCGTACCCGCGCGAATCCGCGGCGCTCGTCAGGCGTTTCACAACGTCGAGATTCGCGCGAGATTTCTGCGCCGCGAGCTCTGATTCAGGCGCGAGGAATTCGTCGCAGAAAACTGCACCTGCTCGCACCGGGCCCCTCGTCCTTCGCGACTTGTCCTCGAGCCGGCGATTTCTCGTATGCCGATACCGTTCGATCGACAAACGCGGATTTCTCGCGCAAGGTCCATCAGGTCGCCCGCCAACCGCTCTGAATATCGAATCGCGGATGGATAAATGGCTGGCTAAACGGGATGGATTCTTTTATTTATCACGCGATGCTGCGTCTTTCGCGCGTGTTTCCATGAATACCTGATATCAGTCGCGCTAGAAAAAGCCACGAAACTGCTCGGTGCATCGCGCGCGGGACGTGCAACCAATTGCATCGGCGATGCACGCGACTGACCACTCGCGTTCCTCCGCGCTACGTGACCTCGCGATCCGAGGGTTAATGGAGGATGTCGGATAAGCGAAATCACAATTGACGGCGAGGAGCGTAGGATCGCTGAAACTCTTCCCGAACACGCGTTAATCCCCCCGTGATTCGAATACTTTTTGGACGGAGAAAGGAAAATTTATTTTACTTATCCTGCGAGAAACGTGCGATTCTAGGGATCATTGATATGGGGAGAGCAGCATTCTCGATGGCGCTGTGTCGATGATCGGTTTACTTAAGTTTAACCCCTTGCACTGCGATTTAAGTCCCGATGGGCGTGTCATAGTCAGTGGCAAAGTCGATCACACGTCGAGACATGTCGAGAATAATCCCATGACCTAGGCAGGAAGCCATTGGCGAAAATTAAGCGCGTGTCTGATCTCTAGGTTATTTACGTTGGGCCCTACCTACGAACCACGGCTCTCGCACGTGATACTCGCGTTTGACCTTACTGCACGAGCATTGCAGGCGAAGAGGTCGAGGTGACCAGTTGTCATCGAGGTATCGATGTCTGCTTATTTAATTTTACGTTGAAATACGTCGAAAGGAAGATTCCTCGATGATAGGAGACTTAGGCATGATAGGAGAGTAGGCATTTGGTCCGGTATCCTTATCACGAATCCAACACGATATCGTTGCCGAAGAAATTAAGGTGAAATGCATGTAGGACCAGTTGTCATCGAGGTATCGATGTCTACTTATTTCATTTTACGCCAAAATACATTCGTAGGAAGGTTCCTCGATGATAGGAGAGTAGTCATTTAGCCCGGTGTCCTTATCACGAATCCAACACGACATTTTTGCCAAAGTAATTAAGATGAAATGCATGAAGGACCAGTTGTCATCGAGGTATCGCTGTCTACTTATTTAATTTTACGCCGAAATACATTCGCAGGAAGGTTCCTCGATGATAGGAAAGTAGTCATTTGGCCCGGTGTCCTTATCACGAATCCAACACGATATTGTTGGCAAAGAAGTTAAGGTACCTGCTATTTAGTTTTACGTTTCTAAATACGTCGATAGCAGATTTCCTCGAACGTGCATGATAGTAAAGTATTCCTCGGTATCGGTTGCCTTCTTGTTTAGACGATAGTTTAGGATTAAACTGGCACAAAATGGTCGACGTCATAGGAATAGAGACAGCTCGTCGAGCTCGTGCCTATCGCATTCTAACTCAAAACTCTCTCTCTAAACTATCTAAACAAAAATGCCGCTGATATGGCGACTATAATCACGACCATTCGAGAAGCATTTCTTTAAACGTATTTCGATCTGAAGCTAAATAAGTCATCGATACTTCTATGACAGCTGGTCCTCGAACGCGTCTCGAATTAAACCTAAATAAGCCGATCATCGACGCTGAGACAACAGCGAGGACGCTTCTCTCGTATCAATGACCCCTGGAATCGTTCGTTTATACAGTTTAGGGTTAAGGGTGCACAAACGCGCGAATAATAAGCATAATCGAATAATAAACGCGAGGTAATAATGGAGATGGGAGAGTACCGCGGCCGATAATGCGAGGAGTTTGCACGATACCGGTGATTAAACGCAACGGTACAGTGATATATCGATGGCTGGAATAAATTGAAGAAATCCCAATGCAGGGATACATGATTCTAGAATCATCCGGCGCCATGGAAGGTTAACGCTAATCCCAAGAACGTATCGTCAGTCATTAAAATACACTTATTGACACTAGGTCCATGGACGTTTCTTGTATACCTATTTCTACGGAACGAATCGGGCATCTTGAAAAAGCAATTTAAAAAACAACATAATTTACAGTATTAACATATAAATGAAACTGCCATATATATTTTTAACTGCAGTTTCTGTAATTTTCCTTTTACACTTAAATGAAAATAATCCCTGCGAATTTTACAAATTTTATATAAATATGTATCTCACGAGTTTCATCTATAAGTTAACCCTTTGTGCTCGAGAGGTGACTCCATTTCATAAAATTTGTAAGATCGATATTAATTAATATATCAAATTTCATGTAATGCAACAGTATGCGAAGTATCGAAGTCAAATAATTCTACAATTCTTTATTTACTGCTCAAAAAAGTATCGTCAATTTTTTAGTAGAGAATCTTTAAATTCTACTCTTCCCTAGTCAAAAAATCGTCGAGTGCAAAGGGTTAACATCGATCTTTACACAGAATGTGATTAATTGGCGACTGAGAGTCTAGTGCAAATGGTTAAAGGAAAAATCTCCGAGTCGAGTGACCAAAGCTATGTCGTTAAATGCGGAATTTTAAATCTAAGGTATGAAAACGATCATTCGAGTCGTGCCCAAGTTTAGCAAACCTCGTTAAAATATATCCCAGTATGTGCAAAAAGCTAGCCTAAGTTGGGACAGTTAACTCTTTGCGGCATGGGATTTCAGATAATAAAATAGACCTAAATAGATAGAAAATAATCTAAAATAGATAGAAAATAAATGAAACAAAATTGGTACATTTTTACTAATAAAGGAATAATCACATAATGTAAAAACATAAAACCAGGAAAGAAAGATTGTCGCAATAATTCTTCAGCTTGCAACAATTGATGAACTTGTACTGGCATGTTGAACGTTGTCAACACGAGCGAATGCATTTAAAACATTTGTTGAAGGCATTACCAACTGCTTTACGCAAATAAGACGAAATATGAACCTATGGGCATGCAGCTATCGCAATATTTCGAGGTGGGACTAAAAATGTCCCACCATGCATCAAAAAGGTGGGGCACTTCTAATCTCAACGTGCCCCAAAGAGTTAACGAATAACAAAAAATATTGTGCAAACCGATAAATGGCTAACTCTGTCATAGTTGTGGCCAGTAACTGCGTTCTTTTACACCGTAGACAAGCATAAAGAACTTTTCAAAGACTGTTTGTGTGATCTTTAACCCTTTGCGCTCCTGTGTCGAGTTACACTCGACATTTTTCGATTCCTTATTTACTGAACGAGAGAACAAAAAATAAGTAACTACTTCAATTACGACAATCTTTAATATAACGGAATAGTAATAATAATAATAAAACAATTTTAAAATGAGCAGCAGTCGAGGAACTGTCCTGTGAAGTAAATTGCAAAACAAAATTCTTAAAATAGTAGGGAGCTATTGGTAACCAAATTTTTTAAAATAGTAGGGAGCTATTGGTAACCAAATTTTTAAAATAGTAGGGACCTATTGGTAACCAAATTTTTAAAATAGTAAGGAGCTATTGGTAACCAAATTTTTTAAAATAGTAGGGAGCTATTGGTAACCAAATTTTTTAAAATAGTAGGGAGCTATTGGGAACCAAATTTTTTAAAATAATTAGCAGCCGAGAAACTGTTCTGTGAAGTAAATTTCGAAGAAAATTCTTGAAATAGTATGGAGCTATTGGTAACCAAATTTTTGAAAAAGAATAGCAATCGAGGAACTATCCTCTGAAGTAAATTCCGAACAAAGTACTTAAAATATCAGGGAGCTATTGATAACCAAATTTTTAAAATAATTCAGAATGCAAAGTGTTAATCCCAGCGTGCCCCAAAGAGTTGACCCACCCCGCGAAACCCCGAAGAGCGAAGAGAAAACGACTGGAAGGAACACGCGTTATGTTCGTAGCCTAAGTGCGCGCATTGGTGGTGCACGCGAAGCGGATTTCTGCATGTTCGTTTCTGCCACGTAGCCTGCCTCTGCTGCCCGTCTTCTTTCTTTTCTCCCCGGTATCAGCCACGATACGCGATATCCAACCCGCGTGTCCTCCCGTCTGGCTGACAAGAACAAAAATAACCGGATATTTACATAATATAACTTCGCGCGTATTACGCGATGGAAGATTCTGCGCGCGGAGGAAACTGCGTATCGCCTCGGAACGTTTCCTTTTCGGCTGTGCGCACCACGTCGCGAAGAAGGGAAGTCTGCGAGCTCTCTCGTCGCGGTTAGATAACCGGCTGCGCGGATCGCTGGCTCGATCGGAATATGGCGGCACTTAGCCCGTTCGCGGTATATGGAACACGTAAACGACCAAGTGGAATTGTTCCGGAGGATTTGCATCGATAATAAAGCCGGCTGATGTTTACGCCATCGAAGGCGGCGAACGCGTCGACCCGGCCTTCGGCGAGCCTCGCAAACAATGCTCCGTTCCTCGTATTCCATTAAACCAGAAACACGCTCGGGAACCTAGGAAATAATGATTCACGAAATAGAATAATTCATCTGTATTGTCTACCGATTGTTATTCGCTGGGAATAGATCCCCGAGAACGCTCGATTAACCGAGTTAGGCGAACTTTCGCTGCCATGTCGTTCCTCTCGCGTCGTCCATTTTGGTCCCGCTCATCTCTTCGTTCTCTAGGACCAATTTAGGTTTTAGGACCAAGAGAAGATAAGCACGGTGATTACCAGAAAGGAGAAAGGAAGCTTTTCGACTGATCCAGCTGCTCCTGATCTCGGTCCTCGGATACTCGAGTCTGAGAACCACTGATCGTTCGCTGTAATCTGAGATTTTCGCGGTTTCATCCCGCACGTCGTTGGACAGCCGCAGCTGTCCCATTCCGATAAGTCTCGCAACTGTTGCTGCGAGAGCGCGTTCTCGCCTTTTTTCTCTCCTCGCTCCGTTCCTCTCCATCGGCTCCTCGCCATGATTTTCTTACAGCTCTTCTCGCACGCGCGACCACGAAGCGTTCTCCTCTCGGAAAATTCGCCACTTCCTAAACGCGATGACGCAAGCGACGAGGACAATTCCGTCGTATCGAGTAAGCCGAAACCCAATTTTTCCGCATTCTCGCACGCCCGGAGCCGTGTTTTTCCACCTCGTACCTGCCAATTCTCCCCGACCCGGCTCGCCGTTTATCGCGATCGAGATCGAGAACGCTCCACTTGGCGCGTTTATCTCCCAGGATCTTCCTCTGCCTGTCCCTTTTCTCCGTCTCTCTTTCATTCGCAGCGTCATACTTCTCCGCGGCGATTTATGAATAATAAAAGCGGCACGAGGAGAACGACCGGCTGCCGAGTATCGTGTCGTCCATGAAAGAAAAATCCAGCCTCCCCTTTAAGACCCGCTGTCTATCGACCGTGCGAATCTTTCGCGAGATTTTGCAACGGCCACGCACCTGCCGCCACGTGCTCAGGATCCGCAAGATCCACACAGATTTCACCGCGCGCGCGCGCACCGGTCCACCATTGCTCCCGCAACGTCGCGAATTTTATGGGGATTTCTTTCCAATTACTTCGGGAATAAAAATTTATTTATTAACGCTTTAATCGCCACAGTGGTCACTCAGTGACTGTGTCACTGGTCTCCTCGGGGAGGGGGCACGGGGGAATGGGGGTACGGTGGTCACCAATGATCGGTCACACTTATTTTTAAAATTCGATATTTGTTTTATTTTCTCTTCTTGGAAATTTGGAGAAGAAGATAAACAGGGAACTTTAAATGGAGAATATATCCCAAGAATAATGGAAATTTTGTCGTGCCCCCTTGAATACACTATGTGGAAAGTGCATGCAGTGGCGTAGCATGAAATAACTAAGATAGTATTGTGAAATCATTATGGATTTATGTATTAATCTATGATACACAGGGGAGTAGTGTATGCAGATGTGTGATATGTAAAATAAAAGGACAGCAACGGGAAACTTTATACTATGAACGCGATGACAGTGTTAGCCCCGCGACTCTCGGCTTAACCACTTGCGCTGGAAAGACGTGTCACGCACGTCGTAATGCTTTTGTCACAGAATCGTCAACGACGTGGTATACACGTCGTTAGGCAGTTGTTACAGGAACACTGGACCGTCCTGACACACGCGTCTGTGAATTTCTTACCATCGCAAGTGGTTAAAATTAAACTAAACAGTTAGACCCTGGTTCGTACCAGGTGTGGTACCTCCAAAAATATTGGGTTGAGATACCTAAATCAGAAGAATATCAATATTCGATGCATCATAACGTTTTGGTGTGACACGTGCTAGCCTCTCTACTGTCAAAACTGAACCTGCAATGTTTCCCTATGACTCTGACATCAGGAACTCTAGACAAATGACAGAATCTATCTTCCTGTATTGCGAGATGCATTAAAAAGCCAGTTGTCATCGAGATATCGACGACTGTCTATTTAATTTTAGGCCAAAATTCGTTCAAAGAAAGCTCCCTCCAGTATTCACGATAGAAGAGTAATCCTCATTGTCGGTGCCCCTTTCGTTTAATTTTGGACCGAATTAAAAGAAATAATTAAAATAATTTTGGCTCGATTTTGGACCAAATTGAGAAAAATAATTAAAATAATTTTGGCTCGATTTTGGATCAAAATGTAGGCAAAGGGGTTAATCGTACCCGTTGCCTGTCAGCGACAAATTATAGGTCCTCGTTCCGCAAATAGATCCTCGTTCGTCCTTGGATCACGCGGATTCGGATTTCTCCGAGTCCAAGTATCTCATTGACGCTGGCGCTTTCGTTGTTCCAGCAAGAAGAGGTAAAGGTCGAGGAAACGATCTCGGCCGCAGAGTCTCCCACGGAAACGGCGGAGGTGACAACACCGACGGAAGCGAATCCCGCTAGTCCTAACACTGCCACTTCTCCAGACAACAAGGAAACGAAAAAGAAGGAAAAGGTAGGAGCGATTATCGAATACTCTTAACCCTTTCGCTACGGAGAGTGTCACCGCGAAGTCTCACCGATCAAACGAAGCGACGTGTCAAAGAAGAAAAAGGAAAAAGATAAACTGACCATCGCAATAGAGCTTGCAATTCTTTGCGAGGTAGCTAAGAGGAACGGTACCAATTGTCTTAGCAATTGTTTACTCAATTTTTGTGGCCAGCGACTATAGTCACCCATCGTCTGTAGATGATGTCTCGTGCCTGATGACTATACTCCGGTGACTATACCGTGGTAGCGAAAGGGTTAACCCTTTGCACTCGAGAGGTGACCCTCAGTCACCATTTCATAAAATTTGGAAGTTCGATATTAATTAACCCTTTGCACTCGAGAGGCGCCTCTCAATCACCGTTAAATTAGATTCTAAAAATCGATGTTAATATATGAAATTCAAAATTACCTAACGATGCGTGCAATGTCGAAGATTTCCCATTTACCATTTTAAAAATATCCTCGACAGAAAATCTTCGAATTACTATTTTTCTGTAACGAAAACATCGTCGAGTGCAGAGGGTTAATATATCAAATTTAATGTAATGTAACAGTGTGCGAAGTATCGAAGTCAAATAATTCTACAATTTTGTTATTACACGATTCTTTATTTACTGCTCGAAAAGGTATCGTCAGTGTTTTAGCAGAGAATCTTTGAATCTCTACTCTCCTGTAGCCAAAAAATCGAGTGCAAAGGGTTAATAGGAAATGACGCGGATGGGAGACGATACGTCTTTCGTCGATCCTCGATCGCGAGTCGTGGCTCGGTTGGTCGCCGATGTCGGGGAACGTCGGAAACCGCGTGTTTAAAGGGTCCGACGAATCCACAGCTCGGCGAGACACGTGCGCGCGATTTACCCCCGCGACTTAGAGAACTAAGACGCGTAGTAACGAGTGTGTGCTCCTCGATCATTATCGATACCGTTTCCTCGTTCATAGATGAAGAAAAAGTGGTCCTTCAGGTCGATCAGCTTCAGCAAGAAGGACAAGAACAAGCCTGCCCGCGAAGAAGCGCCCAAGAATGGAGACGTCACCAAGGAGGAACCTCTCGCAGAGGTGAGTAAAGAGTCTTGCCTTATCGGTTCCTCGAACACGCGACACCTTTCTTGCCACCCTCTGGAATCGAGGTAACGATGCAAGGCCAGCGAATCGTGTCGCCAATGCGCATTCCGTTAACCCTTTCGGTACGGAGGAGCTGGCCACGGTTATACATTCGTGGTACGAGGAAGTTTTCCACAAGAGCGAGGTTGCACTGGAAGCCACGAAAACGTGTTTTCCGCTAAACTTTTCATTCGGACCGCGACAGTCATCGGTGACGTTTCGTGGATGTCGCCAATAGGCGATCGTAGTACCTACTGTGCGTTGCAGGAAAGAAGTCACCTCGTTCGGTTGCGGGGCAAGAGGGGTATTCCACTTGCACCGCCTATACTCTCGTTAGTAATACCCACTCTTCTATGACACTCCCAAAACTACTATCTCCAAGTTCGGTAACGTGACACGTTAACATAGGCGTAAGATATCCGCGAAAGAAACGTTATCTCAGAGTTAACTTACGATGAATTGGTAGCACTACTACGCCAGGCAATACACGAAACGACACCAAATGATTGGAAAAGATTTTGTGAACACGTAGAAACACTGGAACACGAATATTGGGCGAAAGATGGAATAATAGAAGACGCAACTGAAGACCTAGAATTGGAAATACAAAGCAGTGAGTCGAATAAGGAATCAGATGACAATAGCTCAAAGATTTATAAAGTAAAGAGGTACGAAAGTAATAATAATTAACATCGTTTATGAAAATTGATTTAAAATTTAAGATGTATTTTTTATGATAAATTAATTATATAATTGCATCGTACTAGATAACCGTTTAAAAAAATCACACGATACAACAGAAATATAAAAAATATGTACATAGTACATCGCGTTCGCTGCGTAATGCAATGAAAAGTTAATCGAGATGCTAATTAGTAATTAGTAATTGCAAATAATCGTGTGTTCATCGGTAGAATCCGAAGTTAATGTACTTTTGGGACGAGTCTACGCTGTTGCATCTATTTGTTGCGTCTGTCTCACTTTGTCTAGTTGCTTTGTTCGCTTTCTTTGTCACACGGTGTTCTATGACCGGGCTGATAAGGAAGAGATCAGTTCTACCGATAAAGGAATCGATTTACTCTACTTCTGTCATGATGTTAGAATGGTTGGGCTGGTGGGGATTCGGTCCTACAAGTTTCTCAGATGACTTCTTCCATGCAACGCACAGTACCTAGAGAACGTTTCACGGCCGCCGCCATTGGGCGGCAGTAGTACCGAAAGGGTTAATCGCGTCCACGCGCGTCCTCCTTTCCTCCGGAGAGCGGTAGCTGCTGCGCGGAAGACGACATGGCGGACACCGCGAGCGCAATGGTTGCTCGGAACCTAACCAAGATATTCCCCTCGTAGCGGCGAACCCGTGAAACTCGACTCCGGCACTCGACAACGGAGACCGATCGATCTATCGATCGATTAAGCCGATCGATTCTGGGCGTAGCGTTGTAGAGAAATAATGGAAGCGAGTCGGGAAGGAGGGTTTCAGCTGGCGTAACTCGGGACACTGTTCAGTGGAGCGTGGTTCGTGATTCGTGCTCTCTTCGATTTCGAGCAATCGGCGTGTAGCGGTATAATCGGCAACGACCACGCGATAACCGTCACGGATCGAGAGCTCGGCCGGTGTTTAATTGGCCTCGAGACGTCTAATAAATCTCGGGCCTTTCGTGATTATCGAAGATTTATTTTACGAAAAAAGAAAAAAAAAGGGAGGGAAAAAGAAAAATGATAAACGGATAGCGAAACGATCGACGTTAACAAAGTCAATTATAATGCTCGGCCGCGTTTCGATTTTTCCACCCGGTTATTTATAGCTCGGTTCGATCTCTCCTCGTGCGCCGTGGCAGAGTCCTGGTGTTATCGAAAAGCCTTCGTCGATAATCGTCGCGTACGCTGTCCGGGGACGCCCGTTGGTACTCGGTGTCGGCTCCCATGCGCCTTCGCGCTTTATCTCCGCTCGAGATCCGCGTCGCGTCTCGTCGCGGCATCGATCCTCTCGCGTGAACGATGCAAATTACACCGTTCCGAGATTTCGAGATTTCGCTTGGGCATCGGAGGCCGTGGCACGCGCGAGATATCGCGAACTAGCTGGATAGGTACCGGCTAGGTGGCGGTGGGCAGGTAGGTTAGCCGGGAATCGTGGAACGGAGGAATCGACGGGCAAGTATCCGTAATAAGTAGCGAAGGTTGACCTGTCTCCTTTTGCTCGCTCGGTACCAGCTTGGCCGTTAGCGCGGAGCTAGTCGCGCGTAGGCGAACCGTAGCCTCGAGATCGTCAGGGCTAATCTCCTCGTTTCTTTGCCACCTTCTTCATCTTCTCGGCGTTCTCTCTCGCGTGGCCGGTCTCTCGCGCAGACTCCTTTTCTTTTTCTGCAACCTCGGTGGAAAGAGTGGGAAGGGCGAACAGCCGTGACTCATCCTTCTTGTTCGTCGTAGCTCGCGAGTTTCGTGATAGGCTGCCATGGAAAACCGGCTCCGGAGTCACTGAATTATCCCCCGCGCGTCTCTCCTTTCCTTCTACCTTGTGTCTCGTTGCGAGCCTCCCCGCGCGTCCTTCTGGAACACGTAATCGCCCTCGTCGTCTCCTCTGTCGCGGCCCTGATCCCAGAAAATAAGTCGTCCGCTCGATTCTCCGCTCGAAAAATGGCCGCCGCCACGACGCGTTCCTCCTTCCTCTTTCCCCGAGGTATCTCGGAAATTTTGCTCTTGCACGCGCCTTGGCTTTCCATTTATCGGGACCACAGTCGATGTGTGCGCGTCTCCGTTCGCGGAGAGAGAGGATGATCGATGCCTCGGTATCGGCTTCGTCAGAGACGTCCGAAGACACACGTGTGTCGGTTCAGCGAGGAGAAAGATATCGCGGACTCCTCGTCCTCGAGACAACAGCAGCAGCAACAGCAGCAGCCGCAGCTTCTCTCTGGATATCGCGAGGGCCGCGTTCAACCGCGACTTTCACTCCCTTGGAACACCGAGAGAGCCGGCATTCCGAGTCATTAAGGAGCCACGCGAGTGGTGGTGTGTAGCGCAACGCGCCTCGTAATAGCGAGATGTCATTGTGCCGCGCGCGCGTTATGACACTAGCACACCGACGACTTATCGCTCTCCGGCTTGTTATCCCGTATTTCATACGGGCTCCTCTCTCTCTCTCTCTCTCTCCTCTCTCTCACTGCTCGTTTCTCTCCGCGTTTCTTGGGATTCCGTTAAAGCGTCGTGGTCGGACGGTCGCGACGTTATCTCGCGAGGTTGCATCGGTCGTGCTCGGTACCCGACGAGTATAACGGCGCTGACCTCTCGGTTCGCCGGCATGGCCGAACGCGAGCATCGCGCGGTCGCTCGGATTTGCGTGTGCGGGGCATTTTTACAGACGAGGACGACTACGCGCGCGGTGTGGTCTGGCGAACGGTTCCGCGCGACGGAATGGGAGTGGTGGGCATGTATTCTTCCAAGGACCTTCCTACGGGACGTGGAATTATAATCGCGCGCTCCGTCTTCTATAGCATCGCGTCTCGGCGACGAGCGAGCGACGCCGAGTTACGGTTTTCGTAACAAAGGGAGAGAGAGAACGGAAGAGGGTAATTATAACGAGTGTACATACCTATTCTCCGAGGGCGCGAGCATCGACTCGATTTCCTACGGGAAATGAGACGTATCTGTCAGAGAAATCGGTAATGGGGCTGGCAGAGAGAGAGAGAGAGAGAGAGAGAGGCGACCGGTCGTCTACGCTTCTGTCGTTCATTGTACTCGCTAGTAACGCGGTTCAATGGCCCAAACTTCCCGGATACGCTTACCTCCACTCCGCGTTATTTGTCGCGAAAACTGCTTCGGTTTGATGCGCGCGGTCGGCGAGCGTCGCGAGCGATCCGCTTCGTCGGTCTATGCTGCTCGATATCGGCCGTCGCGGCGCGCGTGCAGATAAGAGGTCGTCGTATCGACGATCGGATTCGCGCTCCTCTTGTGTCGTCTCTCTTAGAGTTCATCCACCGGCAAACAGCGGCGAAGGTAGAGCGGCCGCGCGCGGACTCGTCTTTCCGCGCGTCTATAAGCCCCGCGGACGCCGACGCGATAAATCGTATCGCCAGGAATCCGTTTGTTTGGCGAAGCTTGTTAGACCGCGGCTCGTGTACGCCTCGCGTACGCCTCGCTATCTCTGTCCCCGTGGCAATGTCACGCCGCGATAAAGGCGCGGTCCGCGTTAAAAATAGCAAACTCGATTATTTATTATTCGTTCGAGGACGTAATTTGCGCGACGACATAAATTCGCGTAATCGGCTCTCCGGTATCGTACTATTCCGATCGTGCTGCGCTCCGCGTCCGCTCCTCCGTGAGCGTTTTATGCGATCGTAAACAAGGTGGTAACGCCGAGGGTCCGCGCGTAGGAGGGAACGGTACATCGCAGGGGTAGTAGCGTTTCTATTACCACCACCCGTTTCCGTCCATTCCCAGTCGTTCCACTCCCAGGCCTCTTCCCGAATCTTATCCGCCGAGCGTGCTCCCACAGGTAATCGAATATTCGATACGATCTCTTCTACGCGATCCATAGCCTCATCCGCGAAGTAACGAGCTTGTAAATTCGAGTACCGCGCAACGGTGTACCGATCGATGCCAATCCTCGCATCGGGATCCACCGATTTCTACCTGAGAATCCATCTCGTCCGCTCTCGTCGGCTTCTCCGATTTCCGAGATTCATTCCCTATTCATCGCCGATCGTCAGACAAAAGATCTCGTTATCGTTGGATCTCGTCATTGCCGGATCTCATTAATGTTACATCTTGTCATCGTCAGATCTCGTCATCGTCAGACCTCGTCATCGTTAAATCTTGTGTTATCGTCAGATCTCGTCATTATTACATCTTGTTATCGTCAGACGCCGGATCTCATTAATGTTACATCTTGTCATCGTCAGATCTCGTCATCGTCAGACTCGTCATCGTTAAATCTTGTGTTATCGTCAGATCTCGTCATTATTACATCTTGTTATCGTCAGGTCTCGTCATCGTTAAATCTTGTTATTGTCGGATCTCGTCATCGTTATATCTTGTTATCGTCAGATCTCGTCATTATTACATCTTGTTATCGTCAGGTCCCGTCATCGTTAAATCTTGTTATTGTCGGATCTCGTCATTAGTATATCTTGTTATCTTCAGATCTCGTCATTATTACATCTTGTTATCGTCAGGTCTCGTCATCGTTAAATCTTGTTATTGTCGGATCTCGTCATTAGTATATCTTGTTATCGTCAGATCTCGTCATTATTACATCTTATCGTCAGATCTCGTCATCGTTATATCTTGTTATCGTTAGATCTCGTCATCGTTAAATCTTGTTATTGTCGGATCTCGTCATAATTATATCTTGTTATCGTCAGATCTCGTCATTATTACATTTTGTTATCTTCAGGTCTCGTCATCGTTAAATCTTGTTATTGTCGGATCTCGTCATTAGTATATCTTGTTATCGTCAGATCTCGTCATTATTACATCTTATCGTCAGATCTCGTCATCGTTATATCTTGTTATCGTTAGATCTCGTCATCGTTAAATCTTGTTATTGTCGGATCTCGTCATAATTATATCTTGTTATCGTCAGATCTCGTCATTATTTCATTTTGTTATCTTCAGGTCTCGTCATCGTTAAATCTTGTTATTGTCGGATCTCGTCATCATTGTATCTTGTTATCGTCAGATCTCGTCATTATTACATCTTGTTATCTTCAGGTCTCGTCATCGTTAAATCTTGTTATTGTCGGATCTCGTCATCATTGTATCTTGTTATCGTCACATCTCGTCATCGTTAAATCTTGTTATGGTCACATCTCGTTATCGTCAGACCACGTCATCGTTAAATCTCGTCATCGACAGAGATCGAACTGGAAATCCGAAAAGCGTCGAAAACCGTAGATCCCGAGCATGACACCTCGGCTCGCCTGATCCGATCCACGATGGCTGCTCTTTCCCGTCAGCCATTACTCGTGCAAGTTCATCGAAAGACAAACGACCACTCGTTACTCTTCCCCTCGCCCTGGGCGATCATCCAGCAGCTCTGGCTCGTGGTCCGATCGCGGTCGCGTCGGAACCTCGTCGATTTCCCGGCAACCGTGAAAATTTCTGACGGCACCCTTTTGCGGTCCTTCGCGAAGAGTTCGATCCCGAACCACCGCTGAGAAGCAATCTGTTACCCAAGAGCCGCCCTTCGACGACTTCCCAGGCCACGTTTCGCGCTACCCTACGAAATTGGTTGCCGGAAAAATTTCAATATCCGGCGAAGCAGGGCTATAGACAGAGGGTACTCCGGAGGGGATTCTCTCGACGACGGAACAATCCGATCTTCCGCGAAAATTCGAGTACACGTCGATTGGACCCAGCCGGCGCGGAAATTTGTAAAATACCGAGAAAAATACGAAAAGACGTGTAGAAGATTCGCGATCGAGGAGGAAAATCTGCTCGATGTCTGAGGAGCGGTGGCCGTCCTGTGGAGGGAGGCTAGAAGTGGCGTCGATGACGCGAAGATCGAGGGACAACGAAGAAGAGGGCCAGAAGGATCTCGCTGTGGAGAGTCTTTCCGTCTGCGGCGCGTGTTCCCGGCTTTCGCACCTACGCGAATGTCACATTGTTTCCGAGCATCCACCCTCGCGTAAAGCGAGAGACTGGCATGGGTTAGGTGGCAGGGAAGAAGGGGTGTGGTCGCGCGACTCGTTCTTTGTCCTCGTTATTCCTCTCTCTCTCTCTCTCTTCAGCGTCGCGGCGCGGCTCTGCGCGAGTTTTATCGCGAAGAGTCGGAAAATGTATGAGAAGGGGCGCGGCGAGGGAGGAGAGGGTGTGCAGTTGGCACGCGCGGAGCGATATTAATTAACGCGACATGGTAGGCGAGAGAAGGGTGTAACTGGGTGGTCGACCGCCGGTGGGTGGGTGCAACAGCTCCGAAGACAGAAGGTTGTTGGTTTCGTCGTGGCGGCGGCGGGAGCTTCGCCTCGCGTGACTCAACCCTCGGAAAAAAGAAAAACACCTGTATGCAGGGGTTAAGGGCAGACTGGCGGAGAGAAAGAGAGAGAGAGTGGGAGTTTGGCGAGCCACGCGTATCGAGCCAAGGGGCGAGAAAAACTTTCACCGGCTCCTTTGTTCCAGCCGTTTCACGGCCACGAATATTACGGCCAACTTGGCTCTCTACTATCGTCGTAGTCCTCGTCGACGATGCTCTACCGTCTCGACGTCGAATTCTTCGCGATTTCGAACGATTGGGCTCGTGCAAAGGTATACTGTACGTTGCAAGAAAGAAGTCATCTCGTTCGGTTGCGGGGCAAGAGGAATATTCCACTTGCTCCGTCTATACCCTCGTTAGTAATACCCAATCTTCTATGACACTCCCAAAACTACTATCTCCAAGTTCGGTAACGCGACACGTTAACATAGGCGTAAGATATCCGCGAAAGGAACGTTATCTCAGAGTTAACTTACGATGAATTGGTAGCACTACTACGCCAGGCAATAAACGAAACGACACCGAATGATTGGAAAAGATTTTGTGAACACGTAGAAACACTGGAACACGAATATTGGGCGAAAGATGGAATAATAGAAGACGCAACCGAAGACCTAGAATTGGAAATACAAAGCAGTGAGTCGAATAAGGAATCAGATGACAATAGCTCAAAGATTTATAAAGTAAAGAGGTACGAAAGTAATAATAATTAACATCGTTTATGAAAATTGATTTAAAATTTAAGATGTATTTTTTATGATAAATTAATTATATAATTGCATCGTACTAGATAACCGTTTAAAAAAATCACACGATGCAACAGAAATATAAAAAATATGTAACGTCATCGTTAAATCTTGTTATGGTCACATCTCGTTATCGTCAGACCACGTCACCGTTAAATCTCGTCATCGACAGAGATCGAACTGGAAATCCGAAAAGCGTCGAAAATCGTAGATCCCGAACATGGCACCTCGGCTCGCCTGATCCGATCCACGATGGCTGCTCTTTCCCGTCAGCCATTACTCGTGCAAGTTCATCGAAACACAAACGACCACTCGTTACTCTTCTCCTCGCCCTGGGCGATCATCCAGCAGCTCTGGCTCGTGGTCCGATCGCGGTCGCGTTGGAATCTCGTCGATTTCCCGGCAACCGTGAAAATTTCTGACGGCACCCTTTTGCGGTCCTTCGCGAAGAGTTCGATCCCGAACCACCGCTGAGAAGCAATCTGTTACCCAAGAGCCGCCCTTCGACGACTTCCCAGGCCACGTTTCGCGCTACCCTACGAAATTGGTTGCCGGAAAAATTTCAATATCCGGCGAAGCAGGGCTATAGACAGAGGGTACTCCGGAGGGGATTCTCTCGACGACGGAACAATCCGATCTTCCGCGAAAATTCGAGTACACGTCGATTGGACCCAGCCGGCGCGGAAATTTGTAAAATACCGAGAAAAATACGAAAAGACGTGTAGAAGATTCGCGATCGAGGAGGAAAATCTGCTCGATGTCTGAGGAGCGGTGGCCGTCCTGTGGAGGGAGGCTAGAAGTGGCGTCGATGACGCGAAGATCGAGGGACAACGAAGAAGAGGGCCAGAAGGATCTCGCTGTGGAGAGTCTTTCCGTCTGCGGCGCGTGTTCCCGGCTTTCGCACCTACGCGAATGTCACATTGTTTCCGAGCATCCACCCTCGCGTAAAGCGAGAGACTGGCATGGGTTAGGTGGCAGGGAAGAAGGGGTGTGGTCGCGCGACTCGTTCTTTGTCCTCGTTATTCCTCTCTCTCTCTCTCTCTTCAGCGTCGCGGCGCGGCTCTGCGCGAGTTTTATCGCGAAGAGTCGGAAAATGTATGAGAAGGGGCGCGGCGAGGGAGGAGAGGGTGTGCAGTTGGCACGCGCGGAGCGATATTAATTAACGCGACATGGTAGGCGAGAGAAGGGTGTAACTGGGTGGTCGACCGCCGGTGGGTGGGTGCAACAGCTCCGAAGACAGAAGGTTGTTGGTTTCGTCGTGGCGGCGGCGGGAGCTTCGCCTCGCGTGACTCAACCCTCGGAAAAAAGAAAAACACCTGTATGCAGGGGTTAAGGGCAGACTGGCGGAGAGAAAGAGAGAGAGAGTGGGAGTTTGGCGAGCCACGCGTATCGAGCCAAGGGGCGAGAAAAACTTTCACCGGCTCCTTTGTTCCAGCCGTTTCACGGCCACGAATATTACGGCCAACTTGGCTCTCTACTATCGTCGTAGTCCTCGTCGACGATGCTCTACCGTCTCGACGTCGAATTCTTCGCGATTTCGAACGATTGGGCTCGTGCAAAGGTATACTGTACGTTGCAAGAAAGAAGTCATCTCGTTCGGTTGCGGGGCAAGAGGAATATTCCACTTGCTCCGTCTATACCCTCGTTAGTAATACCCAATCTTCTATGACACTCCCAAAACTACTATCTCCAAGTTCGGTAACGCGACACGTTAACATAGGCGTAAGATATCCGCGAAAGGAACGTTATCTCAGAGTTAACTTACGATGAATTGGTAGCACTACTACGCCAGGCAATAAACGAAACGACACCGAATGATTGGAAAAGATTTTGTGAACACGTAGAAACACTGGAACACGAATATTGGGCGAAAGATGGAATAATAGAAGACGCAACTGAAGACCTAGAATTGGAAATACAAAGCAGTGAGTCGAATAAGGAATCAGATGACAATAGCTCAAAGATTTATAAAGTAAAGAGGTACGAAAGTAATAATAATTAACATCGTTTATGAAAATTGATTTAAAATTTAAGATGTATTTTTTATGATAAATTAATTATATAATTGCATCGTACTAGATAACCGTTTAAAAAAATCACACGATGCAACAGAAATATAAAAAATATGTATATAGTACATCACGTTCGCTGCGTAATGCAATGAAAAGTTAATCGAGATGCTAATTAGTAATTAGTAATTGCAAATAATCGTGTGTTCATCGGAAGAATCCGAAGTTAATGTACTTTTGGGACGAGTCTACGCTGTTGCATCTATTTGTTGCGTCTGTCTCACTTTGTCTAGTTGCTTTGTTCGCTTTCTTTGTCACACGGTGTTCTATGACCGGGCTGATAAGAAGGGATCAGTTCTACCGATAAGGGAAGCGTTTTACTCTACTTCTGCCATGATGTTAGAATGATTGGGTTGGTGGGGATTCGGTCCTACAAGTTTCTCAGATGACTTCTTTCCTGCAACGCGCAGTACAGGTAACCTTCCTGTAACACGGTAGATAGGTACTTAGAGAGTGCCGTGTCGTGTGAAACCGTGTTGTATGAGACCCAGAGCCAGTACAAGAAGGGGGATTACGTTCCGAAAACTTACCAAAAACAAATTTTTTTTTTAATTCTACATGAATAACTTAATCGGTTGGTGGGGATTCGGTCCTGCCTAGTTTCTAAGATGACTTCTTTCCTGCAACGCGCAGAGTAGATCGACGGAGGAGGAAGGATATTTCGTCGGCGTGTATCGCGAATGGATTATTTAGACGACGGATCGTCGGGGTTCGGACAAGAAAGGGGACGATTTGTTTGAAGTAAAGAGCTCAGTCGTAACGTGTCGGGATGGTACAAATTTATGTGACAAGTGACGAGATACAGCGGGCTTCGCGGTCTTAAAATATGTCACAGATGCAGTTGCACATGCAACGGTACATGCACGGTGCAGTTGCGTGGATGTGCCGAGAATACGGCGCGCGCAACAGTGGCTAAAGATCGGGCGGACGGTTAAAAACCGGTTTCATTCGCCGCGGAAGGCGTCTCGGTAGTTTCTACAGGCTTCGATTTCATTCCTAATGGCCCCGATGAAATTCATCCCACGACCGTTCGGTGCTCGCTTGCATATCTTTCTGCGCAATTGCGCGCAGCACCGTTCACTGCAATTTTTATCTCGCTCGTCGTCGTAAATTTCCCGCGACGAGCCCGCGAAATCCTCTCGTCGCCATTGTCCGTTGTAAAACGGGCAGCAGCTGCGAGACGCGTGGCCGTGGCCAGTTGACCGACTTTATCGATTAACGAGCAGAAAATCGCGCGTCGATCGCAGCCTCGTACGCGTTCCGCGTGAATCAGACAAGCGAAAAGCCGCGAACACCGAGTAATACCGAAAGTTAATTGCGCGTATAAAGTCGGCGTAAAAAAGATCGGCAAGAAAGCGGATTCCGGGCGGCGCGCGCACCGCGTTCCGCTCGATTCCTCGGCCGAAAAGGAGAAAAACCAATCCCCTCGCCGTCCAATACTCGCGCTCCTCTCGAGTCCTCGAATCCGCGCGAGCGGAGCGCGCAGTCCCGATCCGAATCGGCGATCGAGTCGTCGGATCGTTAACGAGGCCGTGCTAAATTTCGCGAGAGAGATGGAAGAACCAAGAGAGAGAGAGAGAGAGATAGGGTACGAATTCCGATCGGAAAGCAGCTCGTTCGGATTCGCCGATGCGTTCCGGATGACGTGGGAATTCGGCAGGTGTGTACGCCCCTGGCCCCGCGAAAATCGAATATCCGTCGCCTTCGGTCGCCGCTTGTCCCTCGGAAAGCCACTTTCATTCGCCACGATGAAAGCCTCGCGGCTGTCGTCCCTTTTTTTGCCTCGTCTGTCTTGTCCCATCTTCTCCGGTCAGCTTCCTATTCCGCTCCTCGTCGCGGCCACGAGCCGACCGCGAGGATCTGAGCGAGACCGCGCGCTCGCTCCTAGTGCCAATCGCGTTTCCTCTCGCGCCGTGCGTCCGTCCGCTCGCGCTAGCTCGAGCACAATGCGACAGGTGGAACGCGAATAAAAAGCACGAAACTCGCGACGACCGAGCGCGAGAGGAAGAGAGAGAGAGAGTGAGAGAGAGAGAGGAGGGCTGCTCGGTCGCCTTGCGAGCCGCGTCTACCCTTCGAGGTTCGACGACCGTCGAGCAGCAGCAGCAGCAGCAGCAGCAGCAGCAGCAGCAGCAGCAGCAGCAGCAGCAGCAGCAGCAGCAGCAGCAGCAGCAGCAGCAGCAGCAGCAGCAGCAGCAGCAGCAGCAGCAGCAGCAGCAGCAGCAGCAGCAGCAGCAGCAGCAGCAGCAGCAGCAGCACTCGGTCGATACGTCGAGCTGCGAGGATTTTTCCTTCGGGGCCCTGGATCGAAAAGTGTATCGAGGCCAGAGACGAGAGGAGCTCTCTTGGCACGCTCGTGTGAGAAAATCGAAAAGGAAAGTCCTTGTTCGCCGCTCGAGTTCTAACGGAACTTTTAATCTTCTTACGCGAAGATTACGCGAGTGAACCGACTTTCCTGCTCGGCCAGCCAGCGGAAGTCGTGGGAATAGGAGCAGCGAGAAACCGTTTCGTCGTTTTCCCATTGTACCTACTTGCTCCTCGCGACCAATCAATCTCGTGCACGTGGCTATGTGCACCGGCAAATTTCAAGGGCTCTCTAACTAGTCGCGAGCAATCGCGAGTTAACGAGCCGGAGAGTCTCTCCACGATCGCCTTTCGATCTCCGCGCACTTGTCTTCGATTTAAATTCGGTTGCAAACTGCGTCCAAGCTTGGGGGTGGAAGAAAGCGGAAGAAAGTCAAAGGGAGCGAGTACTGGATGACGGCAGCCATGTACGTCGAAAGGGTTACTGTTATAAAATACGATGGAGCGTAAGGTTTCCAGGGCTGCAGTAAGGTCGCAATAACTACGCGTGCTTGCTTTATGGTTACTTGGAAGTGTCTTCAACTTTTAGTTTCATTTCGACGTAGGAAATAGAAGATGTCGCTAGAAGCGTCTAACACGCAGAGCGGGAGATTAGAACTGTAGCGACCATCGTTCTCACCCTCGCCGCTAGATGGATTTCAAGTTGAAGGAGGTTCGAGGACTTTCTCGCAAGTACTCGACGTGTCCTCGACTTCCTATATATAGAAGTTCCAACGCTATCTGACTAAGGCAGACAGGGTCTAAGGCAGGGACCAGGGCCTTAAGACAGGGACCTAAGGCAGAGACAAGGGCCTTTAAGGCAGGGCTAAGGGCAGACAGGGTCGGGCCCTTAAGGCAGGGACCTAAGACAGGGGCTGATAGAGAAAGTCTTTTACCGATGAGTCCACGAAACGCTCATTTAATTCCTGTCACTCCCTCTCGTCCTTCTATTTGCTACCCCATCATAGTACAATGATCAGGGGGATACCAGCAGGCAGTAGTGCAACCTAGGAACCGAAAACCGAAACAACGAAGAAGGACATATTGTAGCAAACCCCCATGGCGTTCTTTGCCTTCGAATCCCTTTGAATTTTCTTCTGGAATTAGTTCCATCGAATATCGGCAGATTAGAAATTTTTCTTAAAGGAAAAGTCAGGAAATTACCGGTTCACTTGTCCCTTCTTTATATCTCGGGAGACCACGTGGCGTGGTGCACGGATCGAACAACGGAGTCCATTAAGCGCGTAAATTCGATCAGGATGGCGTATTCGGGATATCATCATGGTCGTTGTTCTCGTCTGCTCCGCCGTGACGTCTTATTTCACAGGCTGGGAAAGGGAAAACAATGCGCAATTACAAACTAATCAACCTCGGAGCCGGCCGTTGGCGAGCAGCCAGAACTGTTGAACGCTCTCCTCTCGAACGTGTCTAGCAGCCATCGGGAGGCTGTGTTTGGCTTAAACGGATTACCCGAAGAGGCTGACGCTGTCGGCGAAACGTTCCCTTCCGTTTTTCGTCCCGTCGTTATCCACTCGTCCGCTTTTATCGCGGATTAACCGACGGACTTCTCGCGATCGTGACCGTTCGGTCACTCCGGTGTAAACAGCGGCGGGCCGGGAAAAATCGTGGGAAAATTCGGGAAAAATTCGAAACATTTCCTATTTCTATCGCATACGACGTTTCGCCGGTCGAGTCTCGAGCACTTCCACGACGTATTCGAAAGTCGATACTCGCCAGGTAGATATTGCGTCGCGCGCGGTGTACTTGGACTCGCTTAATCGATCGGATGGGGTGAGTTTAGCCCAATACGGCGACGTTCTTCGCCCGTAATCTCCTGGCTAAGTCTGCCGCGCAAATATTGGCACACGAGGTTTTCTTCTTGTCTGCTGGGCCGCGATCGATAACGATGCGATCGCTCCTCAGTGGAAAAATTTCCGAGGAATCTCGCCGAGCGGTCTCGAAGAAGACTGCCAACATCGCGGAGTCGTGGTAATTCAAAGAAAACTGTCCTCCATTTCTCGCCGGGCTTTCTTACGCGGATTAATCTCTCTCCGCCGCGAGTTTCCTCGCATTTGCAGAAAGGCAGCAACGCGAGAGAAACGATCGAAGGCAAGTGGCGGGGCAACATGCCTCCGCTTTGGTGATCGAGTGTACCTGCCGCGGCGAGAAAGCGAAAAAAAATGGCGGGGCGCGTGGTCCGGGAAACTCGTATTTTCACGACGCGGTCTTTTCCTCCCCTCTCGCGTGCTGGAATTCCACTGGTAACTCGGCGAGAAAGGAAAGAAACGAGGAAATAAACGTACGCCGGTGTCGGGAGAAAATTAATTTGCTAAATGCGCTCGGGGGTTGTGCTCCGCGATTACCGTTCCGCCGCTTCGGTATCCGAATCACGCACACCCCTGTTCTTCTTTCTCTATCACTCGGCATCGTCGGGCCGAGCGTATTCGCGGTTGCCAAAGTGTGTCGGTTGAAAGACCTCCGTGGCGCAGATCTCAACCTCGTTATCACTTGACGTCATCGAGATGCCATTGTATTAAAAATACCAGTGACAAATACGTCCTTTCGTCGCCGACTTTCCTCTTCTTTATTTATAAACCCCGGTATCAGACCTGACACACTTCGCATTCGAGCGCATTAAAATACGAATCGAGAGAGCGATAAAAACGGCTCTAAATATACCGTAGGCGAGTGCAAGCGCCGTGGTGCGAACGGCAGAGTCCGCGAAATCTCTTACCGAGAGAGATCCATCGCGTATTCTCGTCCCCCTCGGCTTTTCCCTGCCGTTTCCACGAGCACAGCAGCACGTCGTCGAGCGGAGGCCCCGATAACGCGCGCGAGATGGACGGAGCAGCGAGGTCGCGGCGACTTGTTGCCACGCGACCCACCGAAAGGTTCAAAGTCCTGGCGCCAACGCGACCGTCGCGATTTCGCGGTCACGTTCCACCGAATTCGCGGAATTCGGCGGGAAATCCGCGAATCGATGCCGGTTCGATGTCGGTTCGATCTGGAGGAAGAGAAGAGCGGATCGGTGGGAAACTGCGAGCGGAAATCCGCGTGGAATCCGCGCGAGTTGCCGGTGTATAGCCCGGTGTGTTCCTCTCCGCCCCTTCGGATTTGGGCGTCGTCGTCGTCGTCGTCTAGTATCGAGCGTCCCGACGCCGGGACGCGCGGAGCTGTTGCCATGCCGACCGACGGGGCTACCAGGGCTTTTCGCATTCAGCGGGCTTGCCGGCAAAAGACTCGTGCCGCTCTCGCACACGAACAAGAAACTTTTCCGCCGCCCTATAATCGCCGGTTTAATTACGATTAATTATACCGTATCGAAATGGCGGCCGTCTCGCCTCGCTCCTTAACGCTCGTTACACTCGTATCGTTTCGTTTCTCCTTTTCCTTTTCCTTTTTTCCCCTTTTTTTCTCCACCTTTTTTCCCTCGTTTCGGAAAACGCGAGATCAGAGAAATCGCGTTTCATCGTCCCGTCCCGGTCTCGCGGTGGGGCCTCTGGATCTCGGGTAAAATTGGAAGCGGATCAGGGGGAGAGAGAGAGTCGGGTAGTCGGATTTTCGGAGAGCTCGCGATATAAACGTCTAAGACGGGTGGGATTTTCGGGCGATAAGAGAAAGCCCGGCCGAGAGCCGCGTGTTTTATCGATGGCTGAGTTCCGGCTGATCCTCGAGGGCGGAAATCGAGTAAGCGGCAGGATAAAGGGAGGAAAGTGGTTGCCTTGCCGGCTCCTCCACGCCTGCAGCTTTTCCCTGCCGTATAAAGCAGCGCGTGTGCTCGTCTCCTAGAAACGAAACGGCTCTCGCGAGTCGTTCTTCGAGATTAATCGCGACGAGAATGTGGTCGAGTGCTCGTTGTCCGCGCCGCGGTGCTCGATCGCAGGCGGATGAGTGAAGACCACGAACGGGGGAAATAGGCCGTTTTATTTCGTTAAAAAGTCCGCTTCTTAATTAAGATCGGACGTGCCAAATGGCATCGCGTGATTTCCCAGGTGGAATTCCGCGTCTGCGGTCGCGCGTCGGTTGCCGTGGCTGCGAACCACGCGACAGCGTCACGAGAAGACACTCGATAACGAGTTTTTCCATCCATTATCTCTACACACCCTTTCCATTTCGCGGCTGCCCTTTTCCGCTTCCGGCCCGTCAGCAAACACGCCTTCCTCCAATCGAATTCGTTTCTTCGTTGAGAAATACACACCTTGGATGAATTCGAGTATGCGAAACGAAGATTACGCTATTGAAGAGGTCTCTTCTTCTTCTTCCTCTTCTTCTGGTTACCCCTGGAAATTATCGACGTGACTTTCCCAATTATCTCGCAGGGGGTCCTCCTGCACTGGTTGACGATGGTGCTAAAAGGAACGAAAAGAAAAGAAAGGGATGCGTTTTATCATCCTGAGGGCCTGCTAGGGGGGACTCATAGGGGTAAGGCTACCTAGCAGGCCCTGCCTTAGACTGGAATACTTAGATGACATAGGAACTTCTATTCAACACTAGAACTACCGATCTTTAATAGGTACCTAACAATAACGTGCACGGATTATAGTAATTTCAGCGGTACGATGAATACGAGTGAATATATCGATTACAGTTCTTTCTTAATACGAGGCGACACCAATTTTATTCTTAAAGCAGGTGTACGCGTTCGGTGATTGCTAAAAGGAAAATTCTGGGACCAGTCATTTTCACTGGGTCGGTAGCTTTGCTGTTAGATAAAATTCCCGAAACACGGGGTTACCGTGTGTTTCCTGATAGATATTATACCAGTATACATTTAGCAGAAGAACCGATGAAAATGAAATGCTACGTTATTATATAGAATACTCTCAATGGCCACCATTTTGTAACCCTTTGCACTCTGTTGTCGCCACTATGGCGACATTGTAAGCTATCCTGTAACCAGAATTTCACTGGATTTGTAACAAATATTGTTAGCCCTAGAACTACCGATCTTTAATGGGTACCTCCTAACCATAACGTGCACAGATTATAGTAATTTCAGCGATACGATGAATACGAGTGAATATATCGATTACAGTTCTTTCTTAATACGAGTTGATACCAATTTTATTCTTAAAGCAGGTGTACGCGTTCGGTGATTGCAAAAAGGAAAATTCTGGGACCAGTCATTTTCACTGAGTTGGTAGTTCCAGTGTTAAGGAAGATCGGGGATTCACCGGGGACTTGCGAGAAAGTCCTCGAACCTCCTTCAACTAGGAATCCATCTACCGGCGAAAGTGAGAACGTTGGTCGCCATGATCTGATGCAATAACTCGCGACGTTATCGATGGTTTCCGCTCGACGAGGTTATCGAGACTCGCGAGATTTCTTCCATCGGCGCGCGGGAATTCGTGGAATCGCGAGCGGACCTAATTCCTCACCGGAAATCCTCTTACCGATTTGCGAAATATCCCAAACGTGTTCGCATTCCGGAAGA
>NW_016911035.1:120444-121880 GCF_001483705.2 Eufriesea mexicana
TCTTTCCCTCCCTCTCTACGCACCACCCTTCTCGCGTTGCGTTTCGCGACCCTCTTGAAAGGGTGAAGAGAGCGGACGAGAGGGTGAATACACGAGAGTGCGTGCGTGCTCCTCAGAGCGTGTCGTTGACGCCGCCGCCGCCTCCGTCGGCGTCGTTTCGTTCCTGTTGCACGAAACAACGAGGCTTCCCTCCTCTCGAGCACCGCTTTCAAAACGACTCCGCGTGGAATCAGCTCGCCGTTCTCCATCCTTCGAATCGCGAAATCGAAATTCGGACACGGTTATTCGAGCGGCAAATATTGGACTCCGGCTAGCGAGAGGCGCGGAAAACGCGGATAAAGCGCGGATTCGAAAAGCCCGATAAGGAGGATTTACGGCCCGATAACGTTTATGGGAGCGACGTATTTGTCGCGCGATGTCCTTGCGTTTCCCTCGAACGAGATTTATCTCGCCGCGTCGCGGGTAACCTCGGCGAAGACGAGTAATCGCGCGCTTCGATATCTCGCGCCGGAGGAAGCGGAACGGAGAGGAGGTCGCTTTAGTTAGCACCGGTATTTTCCATCGTTAACGTCGATTACCACGTCGGTCGTAACGAGAGCTTAGTTTCCACCCTGGCCGAAAACGCGTCTCCATCTGTGCGCTCGCTTCACGCTGCTCCTCGTCCAGATCTCTTCTCGGTTGGTAACCCGCGCCTCCTTTCTTGCCCGCTACGAGAATAATTCCGCGCCGGCTTCACGGTCGATGCTGCCACCAACGATCGACCATAGAACCTCGCTTTATCGAACACCATGCGAGCTTTCTCCGCTCGCCGGGACCAGCCAAACGCTGCGAATATCTCTGCGAATTTCGCGCGAATCGAACGCTGTGGCTTCACGACGCTTCGCGTCACAATGTCGTCACGGTTTCCGAAATCTCGGATGACGCGACGACGAAATCCGCGAAACTGTGCGTGGGACGAGGATCGCGTCGAAAGCATCGCGGTTTCGGAGGAAAATGGCGCGCGGCGAAGACGTAATTCGGTGAATAGCGACCGGGCTAATTCGAGATCGAAAATCCAATTGACTCACTCTGCATGACGAACGCGGCCTAAAGGTCATACGCGCGGCATTAGAAATTTGGAACGAGCTCAAAAATTTTCCCCGCCGTTCGCGCCGAATAAAACCTCCCTGTACTCACCGGTGTCGCGTCCCTTCTGCCTCGTTAATAGCTGCCTTTCCCGACGCCATTTGCCTCCCTTTTCCCTTCTCTCGCTCCTTTTCCGTTCCTCCATCGCGCTCCTTTCTCTTTCGATCGTCTAAGAATAGAAATGCGCGGTGGTTTTGCGGCGTGAATTTTTCTTTTCTCCCAGACGCGTGTGCTGATTTCTCGTCACGCGTTCTCTCCCATCCAGCGAATCCGACTCGAATCTCTTTTCTTCCCCGGGGCCCCTTTTATTC
>NW_016911035.1:122214-134735 GCF_001483705.2 Eufriesea mexicana
TCTTCCACCATTTTCTTCGTCCAGGTAAAACGGTAACGCGCTCGAAGAAGGAGGAGAAGAGGTTCGGTCGAAAGTACCAAGCGTGACTATACTTCCCTGTCCATAATCCGCTTATTTTTCTCTCCTCTTTCGTTTCCTCTCCTCTCTCCGTCTCTCTTCTCGCTCTCCCCCCTTTCTCCCCCCGACTCTGCCCCTTTCTGCGCTCCCGGTGCACACACACGGTTCGTGCATCTTTCTCTTCCTGGTTTCACCGTCCTCGCGTAGGTGGTGCATGACGGGTTTCCCCTGCCCCCCGCGCTCCCTTCTGACTCTCCCTTCCTACTCCTTCTTACTCCCTGTCAAGGGGGCGGCTCGTACACTCTCGCGGAGCGTGGGTCAACTTTCCTCTTGTCCTCTTCGCGGTAATTTTCGTCGGCGTGCGAGATACGTGCTTCGAAGTAAAGTCACAAAGAGTCGTCCCGCGACTCTCTCCTTCGATCCTCCGCGTCTGCACCCACCGATCCCAATCGATCCCAACCGATCCTACGATATCGGTACCCCCCGCGTTGCTTCCGTGCTCCCCCTGGCCCGAGAAAGTCGACGAAACGCGAGGAAAAAAGAAGGAAGATCGATGATCGCCGTTACCGATATATCTCTCGATGGAGGAATTCGCTCGGTCCGATTGCTCCTGTTCTCTTCCTATGCTTCACCTTAGTTAGCTAGATCTATCCCTCTTCTCTCCCCGGGTGTCCACGTGTGTATCAGTAACACGCTCCTCTCTTCTCTCACCGAGACGTGGGACGATCCTCCGTTCGACTCTATATAAACGACTGCGAACTGGCAGGCTGGCCCGAGTAGTTCGCCAACGGCGAACACAGTTCGTACGGATCTTTCTCTCTGTTGGCTCGCGCCCCGGTGATCGTGCGTGCGCGTGCGTGTGCGACGCAAAGGTAGCCCCGGCGCGCGTGTGTGTCCGGTTTCGCCGCGGAGATCTCGCCGACGACCAGGAGAAAAACGCGTTCCAGTCGATTCCTCGCGGAGTATAATTCGGAAAGCGGGGCACGTTCGCACGCGGAAATTTCGCGTGCCGGAAACGGCGCGGCGAATATCGGCCGCGCGAGAAAGCGCATACGTACGCTCTTGCCGGCTCGCGCGTGAGTCATCTTTGAGCGGGTATTATCTGTCGCGCGTCGTAGCTCGCGAATCGAAGTCGTGCGCACTTTTCTGCGTGGTATCTCTCGCGTGTGACGACGCGCGTATAAATAGTCGATGGTTAAGCAGCGGCTCGGCTGTGCGATCTCGAGCTTTTCGTTAGTTTTCTATATATAGGTCGAAATAGCCGTGTGGACGCTTAGTCGCGGACTCGCGTATATCCGACGATAACGTAATTCTTCTGGAAGCTTCGTCCGTTGGTCGTCGGCGAGAACCGGAGGAGAGAATCGGTGATACGTGGTCGCTACCTACGCGATACTTTCTCAAGGACTGCTGTATAATCTGTAGGGGTCTCTGCGAGGAGGAAGTGCAATCGAATTTTCGCCAGGATGGAGTCGATCGCGAAGGCAGGCCGAAGTGTGGGCAGTGGTGTATATCGTGTGGCAGGTGCTTTCGCTCGAGGAGCTAGAAGAGTTTTGTCCTACGTGCCTCTATTGGGCGTCACTGCGCTCCCGCCGGAAGTCCACGACGCCGAGTCCTCTGCGGTACGACCACTCGTGGCCGGAATACTGTTTCGCGTTTCGAACATCGTCCATTTCTTAGATCGTTTCGAATCCTTCCGCTCGCTTTTCGTCCGCGAGATTTGCCATTTAACCGGAGACGATACGCGCGAATCGTCCATCGAACGTGTGCGTTCTCGCGATCTCTCGAGAGCCGCCTGCTTCCGGTTGCGCGATACCGAAACGGAACGAGTGCGTTTCCGGCGCAGATTAACCGTTCCCAGATGGCCACGCCAGCGGGAATTAATGGCCGTCGTATCCGTCCGAGGTCGCGGTTAATTTCGCATTGTTCGCCGGGTTATCGACTCGGCCGAGAGAGCAACGAGAGGCGGAGGAGACTCGTTTCACCTGAATACTCGATATTTTATTTACGCTCGCCGCGACGACGTCGTCGATCGATACTGTTTTTACGTAATAGTCCATTGTTCGACGCGTTTGGAACCCGCAGCGGAAACAAAGGTAAACCTACACCGGCGTCGCGTGGCCGCGCGATACGCAAAAATAGTCGGCGGAGCGAGCGTGGAAGACGGTGAAAGCTCGCGAAATGTTTTCTCGGCTCGCGAAGCTCAAGAAGAACGCCCAACGACCACCGCCTCGAACGAAAATAGCGCGAAAAGATCATACTCGCCGAGACTTTCGTTCGCCTCTCGCATACCGCGTGGGTGAACGCGTTTTAAGGTTTCGCGTATCGAATTATACGCTCGTGCTCGAGCGGAATGAACGCGATATATAGCGCGTTGATCCACGCACAACCGTTAGGCGAATCGCTGAAAATTAATACCTCGCCGAATTAGTCCGCGCTGCCCGACGAGAAATTTAATCGCGTCCCCGGTCTGTCGCCAATCGAATTTACCACCGATCGCTGATCAAAGGCGGCCTCGTGATCGCTCTCGCGATTCCTCTCGCGATTCCGTCCATTCCGTTAATGGCCGATCGTCTCTATCGAGTCCTCGATCCTGGTCTCGAACCGGTGCCCCTTAGCGTCCGTGAAAATTCCATCGGCTCGCACTCGGAGAATATCAACACTTTGCTTGCATGCACGGGCACGGTTTTCCAAGTTTTCGAACGCGTAGCGAGAAAATCCAGCTTTCTCGCGTACCAGTTAATTTCATAATTCACGAAATCTCGCAAATCCATTTCCAAAGTGGGTAAAATGCAATGAAATAAAACACGAGTCGAAATTGATAAAATTAAAAAATAGGATAAAGTAAAGCGCAAGTTCCTTCAAAGTCGCAGAATGCAGTTCTTCGCAGTTTATCGCGCAACTGAGATTACAGTCTCCCGCTTTCAACGTTTGTTCTTTTTCCGACTGTGATCACAGTCTCCCAATGTGTTAAGGATCGATTATCAACGACCCTTAGGGGCCCCCAGTTTTTCGCGCGATTTTTCCCGCGTCTGAAAATGCCGAGCAAAAATCATCGAACCATCTCGGGTCCATTAATCGTGGTCGATGCTCGCGACGCTTCCAGCCGGGCGTTTAACCCCTTGACTACTGTGGGCGCCTATGGGCGCTTAGAAATTTTGCGTTTGTGACACGGAGGACACATATGTACACTTTCAAATTTTGCGTTTGTGACGCGGAGGGTGTCTATGGACGTTTAGAAATTTTGCGTTTGTGACACGAAGGGCGCCAATGGGCACTTAGAAATTTTGCATTTGTGACACGGAGGACACATATGGACACTTTCAAATTTTGCGTTTGTGACACGGAGGGCGTCTATGGACGTTTAGAAATTTTGCGTTTGTGACACGGAGGGCGTCTATGGACGTTTAGAAATTTTGCGTTTGTGACACGGAGGGCGCCTATGGGCACTTTCAAATTTTGCGTTTGTGACACGGAGGGCGCCTATGGACGTTTAGAAATTTTGCGTTTGTGACACGGAGGGCGTCTATGGGCACTTTGAAATTTTGCGTTTGTGACACGGAGGACACATATGGACGCTTAGAAATTTGGCGTTTGTGACACGGAGGGCACCTATGGACGCTCGACGTAGTTAAGCTTTTTGACACGGAGGGCGCTTGTCTTCACAAAAATGGCGCACACGGTAACTGAATTCCTGCCGTATGGTACAGCGGCTGCGTATGAAAATCTGTCGTAGCGAAGGGGTTAAACGAGGGAAATTTTGGTCGTGACCTAGCGTACGCGTAGCTTGATAATTAGGTCTACGTGCAGCCTTGCCGATTTGCCTTGGTGCGGATATTAAATGCATCTTTCCTCTCGTCGGCTCCGTTTACATGCCAAGACCGATATTACTGTCGGACACGCTCCGGTGAACCGGATAAATACCGCTGTCGTAATTCAATTCTAGGGAAGGTCGGTAAATAAAAAATAAGCAGAGAAATAAGAAAAAAAGTGGAAGAGCGAGGAAAAATAGGAGCGATAGAGAAGAACGGGGATAAAAAGAACGGTTCTGCTTACCGCGAGCTCGCCACGGAAACGGATCGTTCCGCGACGTACGCATTTAGCCCTGGACAATGAGTAATCAGCGACAGAGGGAACGGAAGGGTGTTTCGCGAGAAAACGATGCATCACTGATCTTTTTGCCAACGCGTTCCCCGATGCCTTTTACATTGTCCGAGTCATGCTGCTCCAACTCCTAACATACCGCTTCCGGCACGTTAACGACACGTTTCTCCGTTACCATTTTCCATTTTCCCCTAAGGAAAAGCGAGAAACGACGCGGAGGAAGCAATTAGTCGACGCGGCGTGAACACACACGCGTGATAACCCTGCGACGATGGAGCGTTTGCGAGCGTGTAACGCAGGGTTGATCTCGTCGGTCAGGGTTGAGGCTGCGTTTCCGGTCGCCATTGCGTCGTAAACTCGCCCGCTCCGCGCAGATATGGCGTCTCGGGGTGGCGTGGACCAGTCGACAGTTGTTGCACTGGTAACACGTGCCCGTGCCACGCGTCACCCTAGCCGATATTTTCTTTCCACACAGGAAATTGATTCCAGTATCGGTCCTGACGTGGCCCGGGTACCAGCTGTTACTTGGCTGATGTCGAGGTAGGATAATTCGCACGGTTCAACGAGTCTGACGTCCGACGACGTGTATCAACTAGGGGCGCAGGAACGCGAGTCTATTACTTTTACGACGTTCCTTAATTTCTTTCCTTTTCCCTCGTTTTCTTCCTCTTTGCTCTCTCGTTCCGGCGAAAATGTATCGCAGGAGCAAGAATCGCGGGTAATATAGACGGATAACGACTAGCAGCGAGAGCGTAACGAGAGGCTTTACGGGCCCCGTCTATTACGGTTCTAGACGTTATATATACGCCGTACGTCATATTTCCGTGCCAGTAACACGGTCGATAAGTAGACGAATATTCCGACACTCGTCTTACCGTACGCTTTACCCGAGATTTAACTCGATGCTTGGACGGGATTCAAGCAAAGTGTCGAAATCAGCGATGCTCGTTTAAATATATTTCGGTGTAGCGCGTAGTAAGCCAACGAGCTCGTAGGTTCTCCCTTTCCATCCGCGTGTCCACTTGGTAGCAGGTACTCTGCGTTGCATGGAAGAAGTCATCTGACGAATCCCCCCACCAGTCCAACCATTCTAACATCATGGCAGAAATAGAGTAAAACGCTTCCCTTATCGGTAGAATTGATCCCTTCCTATCAACGATGTACTATGTACATATTTTTTATATTTCTGTTGCATCGTGTGATTTTTTTAAACGGTTATCTAGTACGATGCAATTATATAATTAATTTATCATAAAAAATACATCTTAAATTTTAAATCAATTTTCATAAACGATGTTAATTATTATTACTTTCGTACCTCTTTACTTTATAAATCTTTGAGCTATTGTCATCTGATTCCTTATTCGACTCACTGCTTTGTATTTCCAATTCTAGGTCTTCAGTTGCGTCTTCTATTATTCCATCTTTCGCCCAATATTCGTGTTCCAGTGTTTCTACGTGTTCACAAAATCTTTTCCAATCATTCGGTGTCGTTTCGTTTATTGCCTGGCGTAGTAGTGCTACCAATTCATCGTAAGTTAACTCTGAGATAACGTTCCTTTCAACGGATATCTTACGCCTATGTTAACGTGTCACGTTACCGAACTTGGAGATAGTAGTTTTGGAAGTGTCATAGAAGAGTGAGTATTACTAACGAGAGTATAGGCGGAGCAAGTGGAATACCCCTCTTGCCCCGCAACCGAACGACATGACTTCTTTCCTGCAACGCAGAGTACTTGGTAGCAGGTACACACCGATATCTAGTTTTTGGCTAACGCGAGTTATCGCCGCTAACCTAACCTAACACTTAACCCGCTCGCGCTTGGTCGCCGGCCAATGGCGGACGCGTGCACGCGGACCACGCAGAGGTCGCACCGATCGCGCGACCGATCTCGCCGCGAGAGGAAGCGTCGAGGAGGTAATCGGAAGTTTATCACCGCGATGCTTCTTCCTAGCGAGCAGCCGCGGCGCGGACAATGGCCCGAGGTTCTGGCTACCGGCCAGACTTCGCGTTGTCTTTTTAACAGCCTCCCCGGAGGTTTAGCCAAATTTGTAACGCGAATTTGCCCGCGCTTTGACTCTTCGATCCGTCAGTCGTTCACCGCGAGGTCGAGAAACTCTCTCTCTCTCTCTCTCTCTCTCTCTCTCTCTCTCTCTCTCTCTCTGTCTTCCCCAGACGCCGTTTTCGCCCCAGCCAGGCCACGCTGTTGCCCGGAGTTAGAGGAGAGCTGGCCTGGCTGCTGGAGAAAGTCGCGCGTGTGCTGGCGAAACACGGGCGAATCGGAAACGTCTGAGAAAAACACTCGGGTTTAGAAAGCCCTCGCGCGGAACCCTTCACAGGGGCTGTAATTCTTTAAGCGAGAGGCTTACCCCTTACGAAAATGCAGCAACGGCCAGAAGGGGTTTCACTTAACCAGCCGATCGATACGCCAGGTCTAGGGACGATAAAGCACGCGCTGCGTTCCGCGCGTCCGGTTTCCGTTGCCCTCTTCCACTCGGTTTCCAGAATTCATTTCTAATGGACCTCTTCCTCGTCTTCTTCCGAGTATCGGAAATTTCGACTGTAGTCTAGGACCAGGCACAGTGTCTACTATGACCGGAACCCCGCGGTTCCTCGCACGTTCTTATCCTTCGGTTTTCGGGGGGTACGCGTTTGGAGAGACGCAGCGAAGCGTGTTATTAATAAAATCGGAATCGATTATGCCTCGCTTGCAAACTACTCGTTGACACAGTGACACGATTGGCCACCCCTGAAGGGGTGACGTCCGTACCACAGCACCCTATGGTTCATTCCCTTTTGTGCCCTGCGCGTGTCCCTTATGGGGGTATCCACCCTCCTGTGAACCTCTCTTGTCTACGAGTCGCTAGGTTGTTCACCCTTCTTTCTATTTGAATTGCTTAGAGAGCATAGCCCGGTCCCGAGAGCATGGGCGACACAACTGTTAAGTTGCACACCCTTCGCGACGAAATGGAAAAGAGAAAAATAATATTCCTCTCTCGAGCGCGTACAACCCGCGAATATTCCGCTCTTCGCGTTAATTTCGACGATTGACTAATTGGCACGGAATCGTTGCAGGGTGGCGAAGAAGCGGAAAATGGATCACCCACGGCAGGTAGTCCTGTGGAAGAAAAATCGGCTGTAAGTAGTCCAACAGCGGAGAACGAGGCCGCACCTGTAGCAGCGGCGCCGGCAGCAGCAGCAACAGTAGCAGCAACAGCAACAGCAGCAACAGCAACAGCAGCAGCAGCAGCAACAGCAGCACCGGCGACCGAGTCGAAGGAAGAAAGCGCAGCATCGGCCGCTAGTAGCCCTACCGAGGAAAAGACAGAGGAACCCACTCCCTCTGCCCCAACTCCCGTCCCTGTCGAGGAAAAGAAAGAGGAGGTCGAAAAAGTCGAGGCCGAGAAAAAAGTAGTCGAGGTCAGTCCAGCCGGTGGTCAGTTCGTACCGGACCCGGTAGAAGTCTCCGTATTCCGAGTCCAGACAGTCGCTACGCCGTCTATCATTGAGAGGAAAACCAGTGAGGATATTCCTTCCTTGCCTCCGTCCAGTCCACCACCGACCCCCATAGATTCGTCGCCTTTGCAGCAGGCTCAGCAGGCCGCGGCGACCGCGACCGCGCTGGCGGAGGCCCTAAAGCTGCCTGCCGAGGCTGCTGACAAGGATTTAATTACACCGTCAGCCTTATCTTCCCGCTGCCCAGAGCGTAACGACCCGTCAACACCAGCCGCGGAATCTCTCGATACGACTCCCCACAGACCGCCTAGTTCTCCCGTTCTCCAACCCCGTACAGGATCGACTCTTGCCCCCCCGAGTGTAGAGGCTCTGCCGGTGGTAGACACAGACGCGCCTAATCCTCCAACCCCGACTACCAACAACGTAGAATCGCTTAGCGCCGGCCACGTCACCGTCACCGAGCTCCACGATTCCAAGATTGCCAACACCGATACGCACGATCCTCCTAGCCTTCTTCCGACAGAGCGACCAGAATCGCCATCTTGCAAAGCCAACGTCGTCGACCAACAACGCGTAAAGGAGATTCCGCTTCCCGAGAAGAGCAATCTCGTAGACGAGATGTCTACCAAAGCCGATGCAACCCTAAAGTCTCCGACGCCTAATGCAGGTTTACCCGAGAAAGCGGTGGCGGAAGTGACCGAGGAACAGGTCCCGCAACCGACCGTCAGAGCTAGCGACACGAGTAGCGCCAAATCGGTGGAAAAGGAAGCGTCGAAAGTGGTTCTAGAGACCGTGGCGAAGGAGATTGTCGTCGAATCTCCGACGAGCAACCTTGGCTCTGCGGAAAAGGTGGTAAAAGCTGTAGAGCAGCTCTCGCAGGTGACCAGAGTTTGCGATCCGAGTGGCGCCAGAGCGAGCGAGAGCGAAGCGTGCGAGGATGTCGTAGAGAGTGTGACGAAGGAAATTATCGTCGAATGCGAGAGCAAAAAGATACCGGGACCCGTAGACGTGAAGGAACGAGTGAAAGAGGAGCTGGTGGAAGAAGTGATCGAGCCGAACGAGGTTGTACAAGAAGAGATCGAGCGAGTGGAGGAAGCCGTAGTGGATCCACCGGTTCCGACGATCGACGCGATCGTGGAATCCGAGGAGGGTCCTATCCCGGCGTCCGACGAGACGCTGGTAGAGGCAAAGCCAGCCGTTGTGATTCCGGAGGACGAGGATATGCCGGAAACGGTGGAGAACCTGGTCATCACCGTCGCTGATACTTCGAGGGTAGATAGCGAACCGGTGGAAGTAATGGCGATGGTGGAAGACAAATTGGAAACGGAAACCGAGTCCGACGTGGCTATGCCTACCGAGGAGATCCTCGTTTGCGAGGTGGCGAAAGAATCGAAAGATCCGTTTGTTCCTAACGAGGCGACCTTTGCTCCGATTCAACCGGTTAACGACCCCATAATAGAAAATATCGTGGATAAGTTGATAGACGTACCAGAGTTGACCAGAAGCGAGGAGGAACCGATGCCTCCGCCCCTGCCAGAATCACCCGTGCCTATCTCTCGGGACAAATTCGATCCCGAGAGCGTGAACGTAGCGCTCGATTCGAACACAGTGCCTTCTCTCGTTGTTGACGTAAAACCTCCGATCTTAGACGTAGGAAACGCTCAAGAGATAGACGGATGCCCCCTCTCACTGCCAGAGCAGCAAAGCACAGCGCCGAACGAATTCCCGGATTTCTCTGTACCCCTGGCAGACGACGTATCGTTGATAACGTTAGACGTGAGCTCGTTGAATCTTATGGACGAGAAAGAGGCGTGTCTGACGAGCGAGACGCAGACGCGTTTCTCCTCGTGCAGACTGGAAGAGGTTCCTAGTCCCACGGACGATCTTCCCCCGGCCCCAGAGGACACGGTCCAACAGCACACAGATTCCTTCAAATATCCCTTACCACCGGAAGAGCTCTCTTGCCCGCTGAACGCGTCTGAAATGAACAGTGAGCTTCCAGTTGCCGTTGAGAACGCGCCCAGTTTGAGAAACCCGACAGAGACACTACCGATTTCGCCCAGAACTCCCAGTCCCGTGTCCAATGTCAGTATCACGTCTGGCCTGACAGCGTCCACAAAAGACTCCTCGCAAACACTGTTGTACGACGACCAGAGCAATCGAGAGTTCAAGATGGAATCGGTGTCGATAAGCCTCAATTCGTACAATGAGTCCGACATTGAATTAAAGGAGAGGTTAGCAGAGTCTCTGGCGGAGACTGAGAAGCAGGAAGAGAGCTCGGTTTCGTGTCAGTTGTCGAACAACGCCACGTCGTCGACTACTATCCAGGAGACCCATCAGGTGACTAACATGTAACACAACCTCCTGGCATGAATTCAGGCAGCCAAATACCTTTGGTGGCGCCTCGTTCCAAGTATCTCGTCGTACGGTCCGCACAAACCAATCGTCTCTGTGAATATAGTCTGAAAATATCGACTCTATATCCCGTTTCTCCCATCTCCCTATATACATATATATCAAATATTCTGTCCGGTGCTCTGTCGCTCGACGCACGCGCGAGCTATATATACACACACACACCTTCAGTTTGAACCTCCGCATATCGAATCCCAGATAATCGACCATTACATCCGATATCTCTCGACATAATGTATCACCTTGGCTTATGACGTTCTCTCGACGAAGGGTAATCGAACGAGACCGAAGACTGACACACACGCCGACGTCTATGGGTTTTTGCACGCAGAATTTCATCTAAAACGAACAAAACCTCCTTGTACTCGGCGTATCTCCATGCACGATATGGAACACATAGAAAATCCAAAAGCCACTCGATCGTGTCAGCAACATGTCCTCCCTTTCACGTGGTATATATGTCCTTTCTCTTTCTCTCTTTTTCTCTGTCTCTTACACTCTCTATTTCTCTCTCTCTCTCTCTCTCTCTCTCATTCTCATTCTCATTCTCATTCTCATTCTCTCTGTCTCTGGTCCTTAACACGCGATACCATCGAACGTTATTAAAACGAGAGGGTCTCGTCGAATGCATCCTTCGTTCTGTCGAACGTGATTAACAACGTCTACTCTGTCGCTGACAATTCCTATGACGCTTCCACCACCAACCACTTACCATGAACAACCGTTACTGCCATCACCTGTGTTGTTTGCCTCTTGGTTTTCTTGACAATATTAACACGACTTGTTATTCGAATCGAGGCGCTAAAGTAGAGCATTTGTAGCTCGACACATAGATATATAAACGAGCAAGAAAACATATTCGCTGCACTAGTCGAGAGTCCAGTTTCCGTAGAAAATTTCTTTTTCGTCGGAACGCTGTCACTAATATAACATAGCCGCTCGACTTAGACGAATTTCTAGCGTGGATCTCATTGATAGACGTAAACTTGAAACTAATTGTATTACACGCCAAATAGACGTTCTTAGAACTTAATTTATATTTATGCCATATAGAACTTATTAGACATCGATACTATCATATGCTCTTTCCGTAATTGCATCTGTTGTGTCGTAAGCATCTTGTATTGCGCATGCAGAGTTTTCTTATCCGAGGGTTTACCAGCAGGTGGTTTCCAATTCTTTGCGCTGTTCGAGAAGCATGAGGTACGATTCTGTCCGGCCATGTGTATGTGTGTGTGTGTGTGATGGGTGATATCGTCCTTTCGTTACGACTCCGTCGTCTCTACACACCTGTCGTGTGGGTCCGTCCGTCCATCCCTGGATAACGCGTGTATAATCGTTACGTCGTTGGTTTCCTATAACGAGAGATGGCCCCGACGGAATCGTCCTTTGCGTCTTTTGTCCTCGTAGCATGCTGGGATTTGGACTTGTTGCGGACGTGTCAGGTCTCCCTCTATCGATTACTCTAACGAGCAGACGTATGCGTTGCAGAGCACTCCGGAACCCGAGGCACCAGTAGAAAATAACGTGGCCGCTGACACCACGACAGAGAGTTCAGGCGAAGCTATCGTCAAGGTTACGACTCCAGCCGTCCCAAGCGAGGTACCCGCCACTCTAGTACCATCTTCCCCGGCCATCACCGAGGACGTTGCCTCGGTAGCCATGGTAATATCGCGTCTGTCCGATTTTCTATGGTTACGCGTGCTCTGTGTGTGTAGCGTGTCTCCCAACTGTGTGTTTAAATGTAGAAGAGCGAAGTTACACATGATGATCGCCGATAGATCGTTCACGCGGGTCAGCGTGGCCGATCCTGAGGCCATTAACGCAGTTTAATGTCCACAGAAGAGTAGAGAGCGAGGGGCCATCTGATCAGTGCTTTAATTAATTCTATTTTCCATCGCGAAACCGCGCCGTTCCTTCGATAATACGATTATTAATACGTGCCCCGTTTCTTTTTGTTAAAGGCTATCGAAGAGATGGACATATGCGATAAGGCTATTGCGGCGGCAACCATCGAGTGTAATACGAATGTAAGTAAACTGGGAAATATATTAACGTCGACGGACACTTGTGCTTTTACACTCTTATCAAACGTGTGATTTATTTTGCTCTGTTCGCAGGAAATTATCGCGGAAGCACGTTACCAAAACAACATAAACGAATAAACATCGCTAACCGAATTGTATTTTGGGAAGAAGAAAGTTCTTTTCTCTCGTTAAAACCAAAAAAGTATATTATATAGATATGTATATTTGGACCATTCCTGCAACTAAACAGAAAATAACGTTCTTTCGTTACGAGCAACAAAAAAGAATAAAAATAAAGGGATAAAATAATGGAACGATGTGACCGCGACATCGCGAGAGCATATAGACTTTATAGTAGGCCTATTAATAATTATTAGACGGCATTTGACGGTATTTGACGGCAGGGCGAAAGAGAGGGAGGGAGAGAAAGAGAGAGAGAGAGAGAGAGAGAGAGAGAGAGAAAG
>NW_016911035.1:134775-184215 GCF_001483705.2 Eufriesea mexicana
TGAGTGAGTGTTCACGATCTGTGAACCGAGGTCGTATCATCGAAGAGAACGGGGTTACGAGGACGAGCCAGATAAGAAAAAGAAAAGAGACAAAAAAAGAAATAAAAGAAAAAAAAATACGTTTGATTCCGAAAACGTGTAGTGCCGTTCGCGGATGGTATCTTCAAGCGGGTGATTTTTTTTTTACTCTTCTTTCTCGACTCGAATTAAAACGAATACTTTTCAACGTTGGGCCATGCTTATCTGCAACGTCGTAACAAACACCAGGCCCTGCTGTGTAAAAATTCAAAAACTGTCATTGTTGCTATACATAAGTCGTACTATATGACCATCGCGCGGCGGACAAGCGATACGAACGAACATTCGAATTAAAAAAAAAAAGAAAAGAAAAGAAAAGAATGAATAAATAAATAACGATAAAGAAGAAAACTTCGTTTGTTGCGTATTCCAGAAAAGAAAAGAAAAAAAATACTCATCGAGGCACGCCCTCTCGTAACTACTACATATTGCTATATCGAGAGAGTATAAAGAACGAGAAAACTGTAAGAAAAAAAGAAAAAAACGAAAAAAAAAAAAAAAGAGGAAAGATCAGAGACTGACAGAAGAAGGCGTGCGTTTACGTTCGAATGCGTGAGAAAGCGTGAGAGGATAGAGTTTGAAAGGGGAATGAGAGAATGAATATCGAGTGTGAAGGAAAGAAGAAGCAAGGGAAATAGGAAAGAACAATTGGAATGCGTCTCTTCGCCAGAGTGTGAACAGGAACGGAGGCGAGATAGGATGAGAGAAAGCAGAGCAAGGAAAAAAAAGTTATTAAAAGATATGTCAGAACGCACGAGTAATGAAACACTCGCGTCGCGATTTCAAGGACAGTCGATTATTTTTGCTCGTATTTCTTTCGCGGTCCTTGTTTTTCTTTATAATTGTACAATCGAGAGGTTTTATGTTGTAACGAGGAACTGCACACTTCTACGTATGACTTTGGTACGCGCGAGCACACGACACAACTACACACATGCAAGGACATTATACGCGAATGCGTACATACGTATCATGCAACACACGAGATAAGGAAAACATACAGTATGTCGAGACAGTGTAAGTGATATATAATCTAGACATAGAGAAAGCGTTTGTGTAAATTCGGCGTTTGTCCTTCGAAATGCTACTTCTCCATATGAGAATACTTACGAGGAAGCCTATTCGTAATTTTATAATAATCATTAAAATATCGCCTAATTACAATTACGAAACATGCACAATTACCACCCGAAACGGATTCGTTTCCACGGATCTCCAGAAGTAAATAATTACCTACGAAAGCTTTTTTTTATTAAGATCGTAGCGTAGATCGTAAAGTTAAACGAAAAGCGCATATATGTAAATGCTCCAAAATCTCAGAATACATGTAAGTGTTAATGGAGCGAGCGTTCACTGTGCCCGCGACCGGCATTGATTTTTAAACGATATATTAATGAGTAAGGAGAAAGAGGTAAAATTAAAAGTTGTATAGTAAACCTTTCATTAAATATATTGTCCGTAATGATCTTTACAACGAAATTCACCGTTTTTTCGAGGCAAGTTTTGGCGACGAGAGCGAACTTTTTATTTAAAAAAAGGAAGAAAAAAACGAAAAAAAATTCCTTCAACCCGACTGATCTGTGCACTCGAACTATCGATCGTTAACCCTGGGGCCCCATCGACGCAAGCCTCCTCGTTTATTTATTTTGCGCGCCGGAATTACAAAATTATAAATGAGATTTTTGAGTCGATGGTGCCTCAGACACAGACCAACAGTCTTCAGTATCTTCGATGAGCAGTTATAATAGTAATTAAACTATTCTACATTTATCTATAACCTATAATAAACTGTGAAACAAGTGTAAGAACATGTGTTTTTATTTCATCTCGGAAATCTACTACGATATATCGTACACGTTGATCAGAAAAAATCTTTATTCGCAATTTCTTTCTTTACATCCAAGTTATTGTACAATACTTTCCATTGCGTTTATGAACGTATCCAGTTCATCCTTGTTTAATTCCAAGTCTAAGATACGTTTCGATTCCTTATTTTCGAGAATGAGGTCTAACTGAAGAAGAGGTTCTCTCAATGATGCTAATTTGCTAGAGCCCATTACAAGCTACGATAAGAGTGCAATTAATAAACCATACTCTCTTTCATTTGCATCTTTTGGATAGTTTACCTTTAACCTCCAGTCAAAATCTGTTACGGTATCTTGTTTCTCTTTAGAGTACCTGTTTAACAGAGCATCCGTCAATTGTTCTCTTCTCACTTTTAAACAGGACAATATATTCTGTTGAATCGGTTCTGGTAATTCGTGATACTCTTGTGGCATCTACGAAGGACATTTAAATTTTACGTATCAAGAAGAAGGTTGGATTTTATTTTATGGAAATATCAATTACACCTTCTCTTCCAGTAAATACAAAGAGGCTGGATTTCTTAGAAGCATCGATATTAATTTGTATGTTTCTTCGTACTCTGCCCTACTCCAGTCCATACTGTTTACAAATTTATGATAGGTCGGTCCTGGTCTTCCACATATTTCATCTGCGCAAGCATGCAGCAACTAAATCACGTGCATTAATTTTTTAACGATTAACGACATTACTCGAAGAATAAAAAGGAAAGGGAAAATAGTAATTGCACTCTTGACATACTTACTTCCTTTAAAACATGAATCTTATCTTCACCAAAGAGGTTAAGATATAAAGTTTGAGCAGTTTCCATAATTACAACTTCTTGTCAACTTTCTACAGTTGGAATTCTTAATAATAAAATTCAATAGAATTAAAAGTAATTATAGTAGAAAATATCATTGGAGTTTATTGGTCATATGTTTATTTTACATAACAGTAATCGTACATAGGGGTATAATTTACTTTCGATTTGCGACTAATAAAAATGAAACACCACATAAAACGAAGAAATTACAAACAGATTTATCGTGTACGAGTAGAAATTTTCATGTTTTATTCGTATTTTATTGAACTTGATATTTCATGCCTGACATTTCACGTTACGAAGTATACAAAAACACACCGACAAACTCGTCTCGTCGCCATCTATGATTGATAACGTTCGCTTTAAATGTAAGATAGTAAAGTACACATATATATGGAAAGGAATAGCGATTATTGGAATAAGTATAAGATTTATTAATATAATAAAATTAAATGCAGAAAAGAGTAATATTACGAATAATAATTTCTTAAAACGTATTTGGAATATTTGTGCAGTATCTATCGAGAGAAGCACCGTTTACAAATATGGCTCCTAGATGGCGTTAGTATAACCTTTAGGAGCTCAGTATGACGACTTGCGCGAAACGCAATTCTCGTTCTGTTCAACGAATGTAGAAAACGTCGAGTTTACGAGTTTTTATCGAGCAAGGTGAATGTTAACGCCATCGATGCCGAGCCAAATAAGACGAAACTGCATGAAATTCACTTAAAAGTAAGTTGCGATTTTATTGAAACGATAATCATGAATTTCTTTATACAACTTTACTGCTTGTTTTGTTGCCTACGTCTATATATTATATTGCCTAGAATCGGTAGCGAGTACAACAGCAAGCTAAATGTCGAATAGCGTTCTGTACATTCTCGCGATTAGTAATAGAATATTCGGGACAAAAAAAATCGGAAGAACGCTATCGATTTACCGCGTACATTCGTTCGTAGATCGAGCTTGAAAAATCGAATAGCCAATAGCGCGCGATAAATAACGCGATCGAACGCCATCTACGCGAAATTTTGCTTCCGCCATGTTAGAAATGGCGACAGTTCGAACCGGGACGTGCGTGAAAAGTTTTGCAAGCGAAAATCAGTGTAAGTGCAGTGCAAGTGAATTCGATCTACACGCGATTGTGCACGGTGTTTCCATTGGCTCGTAAATGCTGGATCAGCTATCAAATTGGTTTCGGGATCAAGTCGGCTACTACGTACGTACATACTACAATAATGTATATAAAAGCGTACAAAACACGTTTAGGGGTCGCGATACGAAATATTTATGGCTCGAGCGACACATCGAGCGACACATCGAGCCAGTCGTGCTTCACTTCGTTTCCTCTTCTCGTATACTTAAATTATATTTTTCTCGTATACTTCGAAGGACCGTCATCTGTACACGTAGGCGATGATCCTGCGTCGGATGCATCGGAAAACAATATTATTCGCCCTATGCTCGCGCCATTCGTGTTTCGGTTCTTTCGATTTGCTCTGTTCGACAAATTCATAAGACGTCTACGCGTCATCTTCGTACTCGTGGGGGAAAAAAAACATATGGTTGCATCGGAAGATCTGCGCGTTAGGTTACTGCGCAATTACGTCTCGTGTTTACGGTTTCCTCGCTTTGGTATACGGTCGTCGATGTCCAGCGTACGAGCGATTGACTGTACAGGTTCATCGAACTTTCGAGGAGAATCGTTCGGCGCAGAATAGAGGCAGGGTCTCGGACTAGACCGCGGTCCTGTGACAACCGAGTCTCCGATCGCGCGAAGTTGCGGCCATTACACGCCTGTCAGGGGTAGTCGCGTCTCTCTCGGATGTACGAAGTTGCGACGACAGCCGAGCAAATCGATTCTATACGACTCGCAGGATCGAAGCATTCTAGTACCTTATCGATTCTCGAACAGCGGCTAGATCGAGCGTAATGAACTATATCGCAAACAAATGCACTAGCAGCTAACCTCTATTACTTCTAATCGTCGACATTTCACTGTTCAAGGAATCAAAGGAAGGGCTTAATATCGATTAATATCGAAACGTACAATTCTCGAGCGTGCGACTCGAAATCATCCCACGATCGAATCTCTCTCGATCGATAACGATAACGATCGAAGATTAATAAAAAAAAAAAAAAAAAAAAAAAAAAAAAAAAAAAAAAAAAAAAAAAAAAAAAGAAAAAAATTTAGGGATGACAGAACACGGCGTCAAGATGGACGCCGAAAATAGCAGAATACGTTTATATATAACTGCCTCGAAGGATACATATACATAATCGAGTCTCTCGCAGAAGGCACTCGTAAAGAAAATGGCACCGTCGATCATTCGCGGCGCGCGCGCTTCTCGACTTCTTCCTTCTCCCTCTTTCTCCTCGGTTTCTCTTCATTGGCACTTGCTTCTCTCCGTCGCACTCCCGTCGCGCTCTAGCTCCTGTACCGGTGGTTCATGTTCGTGTGGTAATTGGCGATCGCGTCGAACTTGTCCTTCTTCCGCGGACACTTGCCCTGTCGCCTCATGTATTCGCCGAACTCGCAGCTAGGTGTCGCGCATTCCTCGTTCTGAATGCATCTGCAAACGAAACGCACAAGGCTCGAGCACCCTCACGCCGTCACGTGGCCCCAGTGGACACTCGTTACCAGACACGGGCTACTCACAGTCTATCGGCGAGCGAGAAGTAGCCTTTCCCTCGCTTGATCTTGATGCAGTTCTGATGGGTCTCGTAGCAATTGCAGTAACACTCGCCCTCGGACGTGATCCTCGGCGTGAACTCGGAGGGACACCGGCACCTGGTCAATTTGCCAAATTACAAATTACTCGTCGCGATCCGGGCAGTCATCGTCGAGGCAGATGGCGCTAGTGCACGGCAGGCTAGACTAGGCAAGGGAAAAGGAAAGGGAAAGGGAAAGGGTAAAGGGAAGGGGAAAGGGAAAGGGAAGGGAGAGAAAAGCGTAGGCACGATTTGCACGACTGTTCGGCTGCGATTGGAAGCCGATGGATGGAACGGGCCGTAGGTATACATCGCGGAGAGAGAACTCACGGCTTTCTCGGCTGTGCCCTTCTCATGTTCTGAGGTTGCGGGGAGGACTGATGGTGCCTGTAGACTCTCTGCTCGGAGGGTTTCTCGTTGCTCGTGTCGTATTCGCTTCTCTCCCGGCACTCGCATTCCGTGTGGTTGTAGAAGGACAGCTTTTCCACCACGCTGCCGCCGCCCACGTTCGTCGTCTGTAAGAAAAGAACGGTCGACGATGGGTTATTCGTGAACGCGAAGCGTCCGACCGCGAGTAGAAAGGGGCTAGGGTTAGAGGGCCGTGGACGCGGAAAGGAAATCGCGGCCCGGTTGAAGAAGCCACGCGATCGCTCGGTATCGCTTCGGTTTTAATCGAGTTCAATTAACCTCGTAGTCGTTCGGCTAGTTGTACGACCGGCTGGGTCTAAAGTGGCCGCAGGCTGGCCGATGGTTGCTCGAGGGAAAGGGGTTATCCGTATGGCGTGGCCGCAACGGTAGCAGCAACTCCAATCGACGCTAATTACCCTCGCCGGCTATTTTTACGAGCAACGATTTCAGGCCTCGACCCACGGACGATCGTGCGCGCGGAATCGGGACACACGGATTCGAACGAAATACATAATACATACGTAGAAAGAACGCTTTTGAAAGCGGGATCGTGGAAAAGCTGTTGTCTCGTTCAGCGTTAATTGCCTGGCTAGGCAGGCGACGCGGCCGGAATTCGCCAGTAGCCGATAACTCCACCTCGCATTTCAATCGAACGACCAGCTCGTCGTTCGTCCCGGTATCGGGAATGCTGGATAGAAAGCTCGTAAATCGCGGAGGAAACGAAACGGCCGGTTTCCCGGGGGAATACAGATTAGTCTGACCGCGTTGGTAGCAGAGCGGGCACCTGGTCCGAGAGAGGAGCGCCGGTTACGCGATCGCGAAGGGCCGGGATCGAGAGAGCTGGTAGCAATCGATCGTGCAAAGTGGGTCGTAGGATCTTGGCCTGGATCCACGACAATAGGCTAGCGGAACGAAATGCCGCGGTGCGACACCGCGCGTCCAAGGGTTGTGTCACCGTGCGATGAGATTCCGCGGGTAGGCGCGGTGGTCACGACGCGTTGCGCTCCTCGTCGATCAGAGGATCGTTGTCGCGATCAAAGGTCGAGGGAGAAGCAACGACAGACGGATCCTACGAGATACCGATCGGTTATGCAACCGCTAATTGCGGAGGGGGAGGATCTCAGTCGCTCGTGACATCTCGTTGCTCAAGCCTCTCCGAAGGTTCAGCCTTCGTCCGTTCGTTCGCCCCGGCTTTATTACGCGTTACGTGGGCGATCGGTATCGAGGATCGAGGATCGAGCTTGCTTTATAATCGCTAGATTTAACGTACTCGGCGCTGAATAAACACTCGGAGGATACGTATGACGGTCAACGGGTTGTCAAGCATCGTAGGAGAAGAAGGCAGACGCGAAGCGACGAAATTCCATCGCGAACATCGGTATCGTCAACGTATACCCACATCGAGAGTGGACACGCGCGTGGGAAAAAACGGGGGATCGATGGTCTTCGAGAGGAGCGGATAAACGGTGGGACGTTAGGGTAACGCGGGACCGTTTCCGTGGGTCGAATAATAAAGAAACACGGAGGACAAATTGCAGCGAAGAGTAAGGTGGTTCTTGGTCGGTTTCTTGCCCGCTGACAAAGAGCACAGATCTTACCGGATCTGCCGTAATACGAACCGCGCTCGTGGCCTGTCTCCCTCTTTCTCAGCCGTACCCTGTCAAGACGGGGTACACGCCACGGGATTGAGATTCGCGATCGTCCCTGACGAATAGCCTGGCCGAGAGATCGTGGTCATAAATTTTATGCCACAGTGGCGTACCTAGTCCCTTATCCCACGGAGGATCTCGTCGTCCTCCTCCAATCCGAACAACGTCCGAACAACTTCCGAACATTGTCCGTCGTCCATTTTACCGCGCTTCTTCCCCCATATCCCGGAATCGAGCTTCCACGAGGCGAAATCGTCTCGATCGTGTTCCAAATTTCGCCAAATATCGGTGCCAAAAATCGGCCAAATCTCGAAGGACCTCCTCGTCGTGTCGACGCCATTGTCAGACACCGTTTCATCCTCCGACCAACTCCGGTCTGCTCGTTTTCTCGCCGCGCGTTCTATCGACGAATATTACCATACGGTGGAAAAAGCAGAATAATTCGCTTCCGCGTGGAATATCGCGCCGAGTATCGCGTGGAGCGGTCGCGTTCGCGAAGGAAGCCGAACAATGTCCCGACGAGATGCACGTATGAAGTCCGTTCGAACCTGTCCCCGATGGCGATCGAGTTCGTGTCCGACCTTTCGCACCGGAGCCAACCTTTCGCTCCAGAGTACTCGCGTGTCTCCGTTTACGAGTTTTCCCTTTCGTGGCTCCTGGGGCCCCGAGGCTGCCGAGAGAGGCTTCCCGATAGGACGGATAGAGAGGCCTATGGCCGTTGGCTCGGGATCGGCCGAATACGAACGTGACGAAGCGGATACCGGTGGCGAGAATTCCTCCACGAACGGTTTCCTCTGGAACTTTTTCGAACGGCGCGTTTCCACGCGGAGATAGAAAATTCGAGAGCCGTCGCGAGCGTACGAGACGGCGTTGAATTGCCGAGGAACGACAAGGACGAGCGGACGAGAGGAGTGGCAGCGGGATCCGGTGCGAGCGGCCTTCTGCCAGAGAGACCTATACGTATTCTGGAATTTAATTTCTACGTGCATTATTTTCCTTCGGTAGAATCGAGCAGCTGACCACCGGTTGCCTCGTTAACATTCACCGTATCTCGCTCGGGGCACCCACTCGTGAATGAAACACGGCAGAAGCGGGCACGAAATCACGTGCACGCGAGTCTCGGGATCGGTGAACCGTGCCTCCTGCGTCTCCCATCTCGAGCTCCGCCCCCCGTCTTTCCTGCAATTTTCGGGATACACGTTCGGGGACCACGCGTTCCGTGACTCGATTCGCGATTCCTCCGCGACAATCGTCGGCGAAACGCTCGATCCGTTCCCAAGGGGATGCACACCGTGACTCGTGCCACCACACGCACGAATTGCCGTAATTGCCTTCGTCGTCTCTCCATCGTGGCTAACAAGCAGAGTGCGAGTCTCTCGGGTCATAGATTTAGTCGCAACTTTACGGGTTTGTAGATTTAATCATCCGGTTCGAGAAAATATATCGTTATACCGGCAACTATTCCATGGTTTTCGAGATATTTATTATTAGAGCTTCGTTGCTGCCTTAAACCCTTCCCCTATTTTCACGAGTCCGAGTCGTGACGGGGACTTTGGGTCGAACATGAATATCACGAGCTAGACACGTGAACGGAATATTTTTCTAAATATAGCTTTGAAATTGTCGTCTATTGTAAAATATAACATATTTATAATATTTATGAAAGGAAAAAGGATTAGAGTTTACTTGCACGACAGTAGTTTCGCGTAAAACTGACTATATCTCGCGTATTTACATTTCAGATCGCGTTGCGACTATTTTCGAGCTAACATTGACGCCTACCGTTTAGGCCGGGATTTCGTGGAACTAAATAAGGTCAATTACAGATTTATTTCGAATATTTATCAAGTATCGTTGTGGTCTAATGACGATATCCGGAAATTCCCACGCTGGTGGCAATTTTCGGATGTTGCTGTCGGACCACAATGGCACTTGATAACTATCAACAACTATTCGGAAGAAATCTCTCTGGTTAAGGATAATAGAGCTTTGATCACAAATACCTCAAAGAGCGTTTGGAACATCACATACGTTCCGGCCTGTTTGTTACAAATCACGATTCTCAAATACCGATCCTACATGTCGAATCGCTTCCTTAGCAAATAATAATGATCAAGCAATAGAACTTTTTGGTGTTTCTCTGGATGTTTGCCGCAGTTCTATTTCAAGAAACTTGTAAGCTCCGCATGCGTTCATTTTCTTTGTATTCTAATGGGTTTTTCTCGTTTAATAAATAAATAAATAAATATTCCAAAATCTATGGAGCAGTTGCCCTTATGGTACATCTTCTCGAACTGGATGGCTAAGGACAAAAAGGGCAATAAGGGCAACTACTCGATAGTTTTCGAGATATGATTAGAGTTTTATTATTGCCATAATTACAAATTTATTTCGAATATCTATCAAGTGCCGTGTTGTGGTCTAATGGCGAAAAGTCATTAATCCCAAAATTCCCACGCTGGTGGTAGCAATTTTCGGGATGTTAGTTGTAATTAAGAATAATAAAGCTTTAGTCATAAATATCTCAAAAACTATCGAGTAGTCGCCCTTATAATGGTAACGGTACTTGAACTGCATGACTAAATCTACAAACCCGCAAAGTTTCAACTAAATCGATGACTCGAAGGACTTGCACTCCGCTTGTAAGGCAGGGCCTGCTAGGTAGCCTTACCGATGGGTCCGCTAGCAGGCCCAGGACGATACGCGCTGCCAGAGACGACTTCAAATAACCGTGGATACTATTAAATTTGCGTAATATTTACTTGGTAGTGATTTGTGGTTTGTGGGATTCAAAATTTCGGAGTCCATGATATTCGCGTCCTGAGTAATTATGGCACTTTGGTCACCGATGACCACGAGTCACCGTGGGTACACCGAGAGTATGAGCTCTCGTATCATCCGGTCTCGGATGATGACCAACGGTGGCAGAGTGTTCAGCTCCACCGCAATTGGAATCGATATTTCTCACGTTCGTCGTGCGATAATTTCGCAATTTGCTCGAAAAACGGGGAGGAGAGAATAAAATTCTTCAAAGTTTCAACTAAATCAAAGGACCTGCACTCTGCTTGTTTCATCGGCTAACTATTCCGACATTTTGTCGCGTATCGTGGAACACTCGAGCAAGCTCCTTTCCGATCCGACGCTTTCGATCTTCCTCGACCGAGGAGAACTTTCTCGACCCATCGACTCTCCGCGGACCTCGAACCGGTACCGTCTCCGCTGCTCTCGAAAGTATCTCGTGGGTGGTCGATCGATCGTCTGCCTACCGATATTACTCCGAGATTCGATAAACGCGTCGTGCTTTCCGATCCCGCGCCCCACACGAGCTAAGCCTGTGTTTTCGAATGCAAATCCTCGCTTTCCATCGCGAGCGCAGCCCGAGGATCGACTCGACTAGGCTCGGCGAGTCCAACGAGCTCCAATTTTGAAGCACCCTCGACTCGCGATGCCCTTCTTATTTCTCTTCTCCGTCCTTGCTCCCGTGCCTGTCAAGATCGTCGGGCCCAAGGGTCGCGGCACTCGGCTGCCCCCTCGAACTACGATCCTCCGCGAGACCTCGAACTCGGCGTGGGTTGACGAAGGTTTTGGCAGACTGCCCAAAGGAACGCCGTCTCGGCTAGGCTGCTCTACCCAGCGTCTGTGTACCTTTCGCGATCCTCCGGTTACTCGATACCTCTGTTGCTCGCGAGGGATTACCATTGGCAGATTCTTGCGTCGGGCTTTATCGGATTTTTCGCGAGGATCGGATCCACGTGCTATCGTCTCCCTGCGATAACGTCACGATCGAAGGATAGAGTTCCTAGCGCCTTTCGAGGAACTCTATCTCGCGTCTGTTCGATGATTATGAAGCACGAGCGATTCGACGAACTGCGTATTATCGTAGCAGATCCGACAAGCTCGGACGCCAATACCGGCGCCGATCGCAACCGATTCGGCGAGATCCGCGATTACCGCGACGCGAGTAGAGAGGTTCGGTAGAACGTTCTCGCGAGAGAATCCGAGAACATAGAGAGGTGGAAATGGCTCGGCTTTGGCGAAGCACCGACCGGTCGCGGCGATTTCGCGAGCGTAGGAGTCCCGGAAGTGCGCGCTGCTAGGAATGCAATTAACGCGCGTGCAACATTGTCGGAGGTCGTCGCGGACGGCTTTCCTTCGAGTTCCGTGATTCGACGAATTCCCCATTCGATTAATCGATTCGTTCGAGAAGAGTAAACACACGCCTGCCTCGGCGTGGTAATTAATTCCTGGCGCGCAGTCGTTGCAAGACTGATCGCCTCGTCATCGCTCCCACGCGTGTTGCAACCATACTCGCGACCTAATCGCTCGGTGTCCATCTTCCAATCGCGTATGGTAGTTTATCGTCTACGAAATACCTCGCACATTCGTTACCTCGCGCATGGTACGGCCGCCATCACGAAGTCTTCGATCCTCCGTTACCTTTGCTCGGTGAAATAAATCGGCGAACCTCGAGGACTCTATTACGCTTCGTCGGCAGGGAATGAAGACGTTCCACGGGGGATTTGGATCGGGTCGAGGTCTATTCATTCGCGCAAACCGCACGAGACCGGCTCGGATCGCTTTACACGCGCGTACTCTCGTACGCGTCGGACCGCGGACTCGGTATGCGGATTTACCTCGCGACGCTCTCGCGTATTAACGGGGTACACGCACGCCGGGTTATATCGTTCGATCGTATCGGGCATCTAAATGGAATATCCGCTGCCGGGCGCGTAACGCGCGACACCTGGACAAATCACGGTCGACGCGCGATTTATCGTGGCCGAGCTGCGTGCCGGGGGACGCTCGGTAAAATTTGTCCGATACGAAGCAGGCGAGTCGAATTCCATTAACCTCGTCCGGGAGAGAGGTCTCTCGAGAGACAGATCCAAGATAATACCGTTGTGTCTCGCGTCAATCGAGCAGTCCCATCGTTATATCGCGATACTCATCGACGAGATATCGCCTGGTCGATCGACGCTCTTGTCACTGCCGGAGAAACTCGGTCTTTCGCTCGTAAATCGCCGCGATAAACCCGGCCGTTCGCGTGCACCAGTTTTTCACGGGCACGTGCGTAAGCGCTAAGGCCGATTTGCATTTGATTATCGGTGGGCGTTCCCGTGTCCAATCGAGATCCTTATCGCGCCAGCGTTGCGTCGAGCTCGTTCGAGAAGATTACACGGGAATTAGCGAACGAGTCCGTCGGGCGTGTTAACCTAGCGAGGTACTCGCCAACGCTCATCCGCACCTTTGACTCTTGCACTTTCCGTGTCCGAACTCGTTCCAACCAATTCGCGTATATTTTCGCGCGTATACGTACGAGTACGTTTGTAGGGGGTCCTCTCCCAGGGTTGTAGAATGTCGGCTGATCCGCGGGTATAGAAGGAACGATAGGGAGAGGAAGGGGTGCGTTTGGGTCTGCTAGCTAGTGGACTCATCGGTAAGGCTACATTAGCAGGCCAATCCAACTTAACGTACTTTTAATGCGTCAGAAATTCTAGCAGGCCCTGACTTAGACAGGGGTACTATTGGAAGGTCTAGAAGTTACGTAGATAGGTTCTCCTCGAACCTCCTTCAAGTTGGAATCTGTTATGGTCAAATTCAATAGTAAGCAAACTCTACATTCCACCGGTGTGGGGGCGATCCCTTCCCCCTAATGCTCTGTCTTTTGTCACCAGTCTTCTGAAGACGACTTTCAGTTCTGTTCCGACTATTCGCCCGTTGTATAACCGTTTGAGTGCCACGGGTGATTATTGTTTCCCAATCGATATTTGCCAAGCGGCGCGATAGCGCTTGTCATATTCCGTGTCGAAAAATGCCGAGCGGCGCGATAGCGCTTCTCATATTCCGCGTTCACCAACCGAGCGCGCTGATTGTCAGCTTCGCAGCTCAGAGCGCTGGCACTTTTGGACACAAAATAGAAGAAGCGCGATCGCGCCGCTTGGCACTCAAACGGATAAAGATATACGCAGTTTTTCCACAGTTTTTTCACCGAATACTATTTCTTGCGCAATAACCCCCTTAACAGAATGCATCTAGCGGCGAGAGCGAGAACGACGGTCGGTACACGCTCTCGCGAGATAGCTGGCGTCGCGTCGGATCGAACACCTGGATCCTCGGGAGCGTCTCAATCCGTTCGCCGGATGACAGATCGCGCGTAATTTCAGTTGTTGGCCGATAAGGCCGCATAAATCAACGTCTCCTCGAGTCGTCGGCACCGTGCAACCTGTTCGGAACCAGTCGCGGATTCGGATCGCCTCGGGCGACTTCGATAACCATTAACCGACATTGTCGACGAGATGGTTTCACCCGCGCGAGCGGATAATTAACGCGCGCGGTGAAAGCGTTTCGGTGATTCCGCGCCGATTTCCCCGGGATCGAATATTTCCCCGTTCCCTCGTCGTAAATCACCGGGGGGGTTACGAGATACCGGATCGCAATCGCGTTAGAGTCGATACGCGGGTTTCGCGGCTCGAGCTGCCGTGCCGCATTTGCATATACGCGCGCGTTGACAATTAACGTCAACGTCGAAAGGCCAGCCGTTCCGCGTTGCCGTTCTCGCAGCTGCGCGCGCGTTGCAGCGAAATTCTTCGGGTCAGGTGAAATTCTTTGCGCTGCTCGCGTTAGCGCGATACGCCGGTGAAACTAGGCTGCCGTCCGGCCATTTCCGAGGGAGAAACGCTCGGGAGACACGCAGGTGTGTCGGATGCAGCGAACAAGGGACACGGTATCCGGGATATCGATTAACGATTCCTACTCCCCCCGATGTCGTGCGACGGATAACGATCGACTCGAGTCATGCCGGTTCTTGTAATTCCACCGCGCGGATTAATTAACGTTATCCCGGCGACCGGTTCGCCGCTTACACTCGGTGGCGTACGCGCCGCAGGATTCCACGCTGTTTTTCCCCATCCAGGCGCGCAGGATCGATCGATTCCGACGCTTTCCGTCTTTTTTCGAAATTCGCGTAGCGATCGAGGCGACGCTACGACTGGAAACATTCGATCGCGGAAATGGCGACACCAGCCGCTCGCGCGAACGCATTCCCGATGATTTATCGCGACGTATGCGCGATTGGTCGCGATATTTCTCTGAAAAATCGCGGTTTAAAGTTCACTCGTCGAAACGGATTCGCGCCGATTCGCACAGGGTCGTGCGAAAATTGATGGAACGAAGTATTCGCGATCACGAGAGTCGTACTCGATGGACGACTCGTCGAAGCTCGTGGAGTGGCACTCGTGCCGATTTAACGCGATTCGTGACGGGGGTCCCTGGAACGGGACATGGAAACGACGGTCGGTGTCACTGGTCCCGACGCTGATACGCTGGATGATTCGCGGAGCTGGCCGGCGGAAAAGTGGGATTAACCGTGGCGCTCTACGAGCGCTTAAACGAGCAGCATTCGAGGGCAATTTGTAAAGGGGCCCGAACGACTCGGTTGTACATTTCCATGAGCATCGCATGCCTCGTTTATCCGCATCGTGATCGCATCGGTATCGTGTACACGCGCGGTTAACACGGTAAGAAGCAAAGCGGACGAACATTTCACCGTTTTTTGCGCGATCGCGAGCGCGGAATGCGGGCCGGAGCTGCACGCGGCGACGTATCGACGTATATATTCGCGCACGTGTAACAGCAAACGCGTCCGACCAGCCTAGAAATTAGCGGGGCACCGCGACCACCGGTACCACGTCGCGACCCCTTTCCGAGCGATCGGTATGGTGGCGCCGCGGCGCGCAGGGCGCCCTCTGCGCGCCCGATAGACGCGCCCCCTACTCCGCGAGGGAAGAACCAGTTTTCGCGCTTATTCGCGGGAATCGTGTCGCGCGAGGAGCAACGAGGAAGGAAAGAGACGGGAAGACGGTCAGAGAGATATCTTGCACCGTGGCGAATGGAAATTTTTCTACCATCCGCGCGGAAATTTAGATCCAGCCTCGCTAGCTGGTACCCGATAGACGTCCAACGAGCGTATCGCGTGCTCCGTAAACGCGAACGATATTCGGGATAACGGCGTCCGACAGATCGCGCGGGAATACGGGTCACGACGAAGATCGACGAGAGGTGTCCCGCGATCCCGCGACTCGAGTGGGCCCGAGCGTCGGGCCCCGGCATCGATAACCTCCGGATCGAGGAATCTCGATTTGAAAGTCAATCGGCTGGCCCGTCGCGTCGCGGGACCAGTTTTTGCCAGCGTCGGAGAAAGGACGAAAAGGAAAAAGATGGAGGCGGGTGACGGTGGGATCCGCGGCAGGAGGATCGTAAACGTTCCCACTCGTCGCGATCGATGTCTCGCGTGTCCGCGACAATTTGTCCGATTTGTCCGATTTGTCCGCGAGGACACGGCGCGCTGCAGCGTGCCAGAGGTCCGATCCCGAAGGTTTCTTCGATCAGCGGCTTAGGCCGTCTCGGCGACCAACGGGATTACTCCTAATACCTCGACTGGCTCGCGACGTTTTCCCCGTCGTGGCCTCGCGCGATAGCCGTAGAGGATTCGAAGAAGCGGATGCCCGTTTCGCGAGACGCGTCGGATTATAGGCTAAACGTCGCCGCGTTATCGCCGGTTTATCGGCGCACGCGCGTCGCGCGGATCGCGTTCGCGAACTCGACACCGTGTACTTACACAGAGGCTGGGTTATTAACTCGCGTGGAATCGGTAGCCGACAGCGCAGCGATCGGAATAGTTGCATAAATTTCGCGGCATATCGGCGACCACGCGATCCGCCCAGGACTTTGTCGCGCGGATCCACTTTCGCGGAATCGTTGCCGCGCCTTGGGTGCAGCTTGCAACCATTCGCGTTGGTATCGACGCTTTATATCCTCGATACGTTTTGCTCGGAATTGTTTAAATACCCTGGAATCACGCGTGCGCCGATAGCGATCGGCGAGATCGGTATGCGCGTGTACACAGGTATATCGGTAGTGGGACTAGACTGCCTGACTCCGGGTCCTGGAAAACCGAGCGCAGGAGAGGGAAAACTCACGCGAGCGTTTCCAGATGTCCGTTACAGAGGCTCGCGCGTAGTCCGAGCCTGTATCGCGCCGTTGATTCGAACAATTTGTCCGTGCCAGGGACGATAAATCCATTCGAAGTTGTCGGCCGCTTTCCAGCAGTGGCTGCGTTTCGTGCCACGTTTGCTCGATAAAGTCTGCCAGCTCGGGCACGTTTCGCGAGTCTATTACGCGCCACTCGGCTTCTCCGCTCCGATCGCCACGAGAACGCGTGTTTATGCGAACCAAAGATAGTCCGCGCCGACTGCTTTTCAACGCTGCGTAACCACCCCCGTCCTTTTAACGTCCCCGGGACGACCGCCACGATCCGTCACTCCTACCGATAAGGTATTCCGATCTTCGCGTGTCTCTCTCCTGTGCGCATTATATTAACGCGCGTCGCTCCTTTCGACGATAATAAAAAGAGCGCTATGCGGGGAAATAAATAACGCGAGGCTTGACACCGCAGGTGTCACGAGATACGTGCGTTGACAAATAGCTTTTGGAAAATAAGCTGCGGACAGATCGGGATCTCGACGTTGAGGCCTGGTAAATGTCAACTTCTTAATGACTCCGGCTCCATATCCCATATCTCGGGAAAAAAGAGAACCGATCGGACCGGAGAGTACGACTCGATCGCGGATTCTATTAATCGAGCGGATAAGGAAGAAATATGGTTCCAGATTTCTCTCCGTCCCCGTTGTCCTCGAGGGAACGTTCCAATCGACCCGATATCACGCTTTCCACTGTAAATTCTATCTATTAGTCACCTGTCTATTACCTATACTCGCGCACTCGTGCACTTTCCCGGTAAAAATTCCCGCGCGGAGCGGAACCGACGCGAGCGTTTCCTTCGTCGAAGAAACGACGCCTGGTTGCCGAAAAAAGAATTGGAAAAATCGGGGCAAGGTCGGCGCTTGAGAAAAAGCAGAAACGGACGGCGAGAATTCGAGCGGACGGAGGAAAGCCGGCGATGGTAAATACGCGAGGTACGCGTACGCGAGCAAAGACACCGATGCCTGGCAGATGGGATCGATAGAATGGGAAAGGTACCGGAAGACGACGCGTCGATAAATCAATCGAAAGGCTCGCGGAGTCGTGGAGTCGGAGATAAGAGGAGAGAAAGAGAGGAGGGCGGAGAAATGGAGCGGCGGATGGTCGGGAGGATTTGCCACGCGACGAGGTTTCGGAGCGGAGGAACGCGTAAATCGAGCCCGATCGAGATTTCGCCGGTCGTGGAACGCGGAGCGAGGTCGGCTCGGGGCCGAGATTGTCCGCGCGAGTACGCCGGAGCAGAGCATCGTGGAGGATCTAATTACAGGGCTCCGCTTCCTGCCGTAATTAATCGCTACGACCCGGAAGATTTATGTACCGCTCGCGTACCATCGTCTTCCCTCGTTTTCCCCGACCACTGTTTGTCCTCCGATCCGCTTAAAATCGATGCTCCTCCGCTCACGACGACATCCGATTTCGCCCTCGGGATTACATCGTTTTACCGTTCAACGCGCAATCACTCGAATTGCCCGCAATTACGGGCAGCAGCGTTAATTAAGGACAATTTCCCCCGCTCCGCCAGCTGGTCCCATTCAAACGTATCCCGTATAACGAACGACGCTCGCTCTTAAATAACGATCTCGGTTATTTTTCCCTTTTCTTTTCTCCTCCTCTCCCTCTCTTTCTCTCTCTCTCTCTCGTTGCGAAGCGCGAAAGGAGTCGCATCGGCGAAGTCGGGCCGAAGGTTCTCGCGAGGCGATAGAAAGCGAGCGTATTCCGCGCGAACGATCGAAATAGAGTCGGAAAGAGGAAAGTTGGAGTCGCGACGTAGGATTCGCGGAGCTTGCGCAGAGCGTCGCGGCTCGAACCGGCTGGTAACAACGCGTTAATATTAGCGACGCTGGAATCCCGGCGTAGAGGGTGATCGCTCCAACTGCCGGAGGAACAATGAGTTTCCGGTTAGCTTTGTGCGTCCGAGCAGCGACAATGTCCTCATTGTCCGGCGTGGACTGCATAAAGATGCGCTCCTTCGCCACTCGCCTCGCCTTTCCTTCCCGACCACTCGGGATTTCGTCCCGGCGTGCCTCGCCGGGTTTAACGCGATCGCGAGAGCGGCAGAAAAATCGCGAAACGCGACCAACGCGACGGTGGTTCGGGTAAACGCCGCGCGCGACGCGTGGCGCTATACCTGTCATGGCGGATGAAAAACGATGCACGGGGTTATTAATCGGCGTAAGATCTCGTTGCGCGGGAATTACTCGTTGAACGGTTGAGACGTAAAAGCACGGTTGGAGTAGATGCCGGTGAATGGAAACGTTCCGGTATCTATTCTTCCATCGACGGTTTCGCAATCGTCTTCGCGCGTTCCGATCGCGCCGAGTTATTGCTCGCGAGACCTATCGCGCGACCGCGTCTTTAACCATCGGTCAATCTCGATCCTCGCTCGGGTCGATCTCCGGCTCGTTTATCTCCGTCGATCCTGTTACGAATGGAGTAGCGAACTCGCGTGAGTCGCGAGTGTCGTTAAACGCGTAAAGGCACGGTCACGAGCCTCGTAAACTATTCGCGGAGACCGGAATACTCGGATCTCGTGACGCGGTTAGTAGCGGGCAATTCGAAGATCTTTGTTCGAATACTCCGCGGCCGGGGTAACCTTAGACGGTAATAGAGAGCCATTGTCCCGTGTGCGAGACACGTTTATTCCGTAGGTCCCATTCGGCGAACGGAGTGTAGGCATAGCCGTTAACGCGCGATCATCACGGAAACGCGAGTCGAGTTATCGGACTATATTTGCTCGTGGGATATAATTGCCCGAGGGGAGTATCGCGGTTTTCCACTCCGGGTGTGGAAGAGGTGTGCTCGGTTTCGTGCGCCAGCCAATTCCCATCGCGTCGTCGAGCTCTAGCCTCGACGGGGTCGTTAAAACGACTCTCTCGGCCCTCGGGCAGTCCGTGTTCGCTTTCTGGACATTCGAAGGTTACTTAGGAACTCGGCTGCGAGGTAGTTACCCGTCCTAGTGTACTATTTTCCGACATCGGATCTCTGCACTCGGCGTCCCACCGCGCGAGGAACTTTAACGTTGCCTCGAGCTGACTCACGGAATATCTTCGGATACCCCGGCGAATGCATTTGGAAGCACCGGTGAGACCGAAGGAAAGCGGTTTCGGCGCGGATTTCGCCGCTGAATATATTCTCGCCGTCGCCATGCTCGTTTCCCGACTCCATTACCTACCCGACGAATCGATTATTTCCATTCGCCATTATTTTCTTCCCACTATCCTAATCGACCGTGCGAAATCGCCGTGCACGGCGTAATACCGCGCCCGGTGGTCCGATAGTCGCGGGAAATCGCCATTCGCCGGCGAATCGCCGAGCCAATGCCGTGTTTTATCGCTCCTACCGCCTGCGTTTTCGCGTCCGTGTACGTGTTTTCGTTTTACGAGAAAACCGTAACGCGATAGCAAGGTCAGTCTCGTTTTTTAAACGGAATGTCGTGTCTTTTTATCAGCGACTGATAACGGCTCGCGGCGACGCGGTTCGACGACCCGCGACACCAGGTGCTTCAAGGCCCCGCGGTTGAATTTTCGAAAACGCGTTCCAGTTACTCGTTTCAACGCCATCGTCACGACCCGCTTCGAGTGTACGAATATTTCCGCGTTTGTCGCGTCCCACGCCGAGCGGTTCTTCGCGACGAGTTCGTCTATGCGAATCGAGGAATCCTCGTTTCGATTAATTCTGCATCGAGATCGAGATCTGCCGCGAATCCTCGGAGACGGTCGCCCGATGCGACGCGCTAATGGACGTCGGCGTTGGCCACCGTCAGAAAAGTCGCGAGCGAAGGGTTCACGGCCACCGTGCGACGATGATAAATCGTGCGTGAGAGCCGGATGCTCGTCTCCGCTTGGCCGTCTCGCTCGCTCGCTGGGCCCGGTCCCACCTGGTCTCTCGATCGACGCGACGCGACTCGCCGGCGAGTCGCTTAATGAACAGGACAGGTGAGCGCGAGGGCTAAGTGGCATAAGTGAAAACGCACGGATGACGCGGGGAACGGCGGAGAGACTCGCCGGGGTCTAATGGCAATCCTCGATAACCGAGCTCCGAGAAAACGGCATCCTCGTTTCGCGAACGCGTTCGTAAGCAGGACCTCGATGCGATTCTATCTCGTATCGCAGGTCGCCTCGCGCGTCTCACGCGGCGTCGGTGAAGACGAGCGGTTATCCTAAATTCCGTGGGTAACGCGGACGTCAGGGCGCGAGGAACTCGTTCGCGGGATATAAAGGCGCGCAGCCTTGGCGGGGCGTAACTGAGCAGCCGCGAAGCGGAGAAAGAAGAGGAGGAGAAAAACGCAGAGTCTCGGGTGAATATGGGCTCGGCTCGGAAGGGAGATTATACGAAAGGGACCAAAAGGGGCGTCAGCGCGCGTTTCTTAGCGTACGCACGTGTCCCGTCGCGTCATTATCGCCCACGCGCGCTAACTGTACGCGCAATTGAATCTCCTTTTCGTTCTCCGCGCCGCGTGCGCGCGCACCTCTCGACGACAGTCGCGACCCGAGTCATTGCGACGCCACGTTCGCCCACCACGCGTGTACCCCTCGTTGTCGATTCCGCTGCACCCTGGTCCCGGATGAGAAAGGGAGAAAGGGACGCCCGGGCCTCGGGTAGTAATTAAAACGCAGTTTGCCGGCGGACGTAACGAAGGCTTTAATAAATGATTCGAGGGGGCCAATGGCCACGCGGATAGGACGCTCGGAGCGATCGTCGTTTATTACGTCGTACGGTTCCGAGTCTCGAATTCCCCTGCGACAATCCGTGGCTGGTTTCTCTCGGTCGTTACTTTCCGATCGATGACGGGCTCGCGATCCTCCGGATAGTCCATTAATCGAGCGTCGTCGATCTCCGCTCCGCGACGCTCCGCGGAATTTACCGAGATAAACTCGAGGTTCTTTCGAAACCGCCAACTTTCCAAATGCATTCCACGGATCTTTCGCGACCGATGGATCGCGTCAATTTCACCGCGCGTCTCTCCTCTTCCGGCTGCGTTCTTCTCCGCGCGGAGGGAAAAATGATCGGCGAGCTTGGACGCGGATCACGGAGCCGGCGCGTAGATACGGATCGCGGTTCGCGACGGGGGTCGCGGCAGGCACGTCGCCGCTGTGTTATCTCGATATTTATTCGATTCGGAAAACGTTTCTCTCCGGCCGACGCGTATCGATCGAAAACAAAGCGCGATCGGCCGATGGAAAAACGCGAACGAGGCCAGACGCGCGCATACACGCGCATACACGCGCATACACGCGCGTCTCCGCGCTAGCGATGGGTCGTGGGTGCGGAAGAAAGGCGTGGGTGTCCGTGTGCCATTATGTACCTGACATCGTGACGAGCTCGCGTGCGAGCCTCGAGGAATCGGTAGTTGCGTGGAAAGGAAGAAAAGAAACGAAGAAGTCTCTCGGAGTTTAAAAGCAACCTGTCGGTTCCCGAGTCTCCTCGGACGTCCTGCAACTTACGCCTCGAGGTATTAAAGGGGTGCAATAACGAGTTTCGCGACTTACACCGCAAACGCGACTTCCGGAGAGAGCAGCCATTGTCGCCTCGCGTAATCCCGCAGCCATAATTCTCGCCGGTCTCTCACCGGATGGAACTTTACGGTTCCCGTTGGTACCACGGCGAGCTACGACGCTATCTCCTCGTCGGTCGAGTACCATTAATCGGCGATAACGTCCCGTCGCGAACGTCCATCCACGGATCTTCTGTTCCTTCTTCCCACGCGTTCGCGTTAACGCCCTCCAGCGAGATCTATCCGATCGATCGTTCCCTCGAGTTCGACCAGCAGACTCCGACTCGCGCGTGGATCAATTAAGCGCTATTCTTCGTTGTTCGCTGCGCTCGTGGCGCCAGGCAGGAACCACACGGTTACCGAGCTGCTCGCTCCCATCGAAAACCCCGGGATCGATTTCGACTCGAAAGCCGATTCGCGTAACCGCGGCCGATCTACGAATTACCCGATGAATGGCCCTCGTTTTCGCGCCTCTTTGTCCCGCTCCGCTCGTTCCCATTGTCGTTATTCGGCCCAGTCATTCCGTCAAATTGCTTTCGTTCTCGTGGACCTCTCGCCGACGTTCTAACATCATCGACAGAGCTAGCGTCTCCCGCGTGGATCCTCGTCATCGACGCTTTTGCCCGGTTTCTCGCCGTTGCTCAACCCGTCCCGTGAATTAATCGAGTTACGCCGATTACTCTACGACTCGCGAGATAATCTTAATTACATCGCTGACGTTTCCCTATCGCCTTCGTTCCAGTTACCGGGGATCTCTGGCGCGCCGTGCTCTCTCGGCCATCGTAGGCGGTCAAAGGAGACTTTTTCTTTTCGAAATGCACCGACTCGTGGATGGAATCGAGACACGCGGAGCGGCCGCAAACGTCGCGTAACAAATCTGTCACGACCTGCGAGTCGGGCTTAATCGAAAGCATCGTTTATCGTGACGTAAGACGAGCGACGAGGCGAGAGGCCTACGACGGTTTCCAAAGTACCCGTTGAAAAAGAGTCACGAAACGGACTGGTCGTGTTTTTCGTGAAGTATGGCGCGGAGATCGGTGCACGAGGCCGCGAGAATCGTTCTCCGATTCTCCACGGGGTAGACGGGCCCGGTAGTCGATTTATAATCGTCGCCCATGCCTCGTTCTCCGCTCTTTTTTCCCTCCTCTTTCGCTCGTGCTCGGCCACGGTTCATCCGTGACAGTTGTGACTGATCGTCACGGAGAAAGCGCGTCACGACACGGCATCCTCCGCGCTCGTCTTCTCCCAGCTCGCGGAATTTTAATGCCGGCGATCCGCGCGCGGCCGGGCTTTACGCAACGCGAGCGTTCCGCGACGATTAGCCCTGGCGATTTATCTCTGCCGTGGATCGATCGCGCGATCGCGGAGTCTTGATCCACTTTGTCCCGGGAAAAAGCGCGTCGGACGGGAGATACGTATCCCTGTTAACCGTTGCTGATTTATCGATCGAAGCCGAGTCGAATTGCGCGAGCAGCGCATGCATAATGCATCGAAACGGGACGGCATTGTAGCGAATCAATTAAAGGGATCGTTTGGTTCGCGCGTTCCACTCTGTACTAGCCGAAGAAAACCCGTGCTCGCGACTTCCCCGCTCCGCGAATCAACCCTGATGCATAATGCAACGCATAGAGTCCGGAGCTAGGCAACGAACCGGAACGACGGTGTAGTCGACCCGGCCACGACCACGACGGTGTAGCCGTTTACGACCACGACCCCGACGGTGTAGCCGTCTACGACCACGACCACGGCCATGACGATGTAGCCGACCCGACCACGACCACGACAGTGTAGCCCACCCGATCATGACTACGACCACGACCCCGACGGTGTAGCCGTCTACGACCACGACCACGACGATGTAGCCGACCCGATCACGACCACGACAGTGTAACCGACCCGATCACGACCACGACGATATAGCCGACCCGATTATGACCGCGACCACGACAATGTTGCCGTCCTGACCATGAAAATGACGATGTAGCCATCTACGGCCACGACTACGACTACGACGATGTAGCCGCTCCGACCACGACCACGACCACGCCGGTTTAGTCGTCTCGAGCACGACCACGACCACGACAGTGTAACCGTCTACGACCACGACCACGACGATGTAGCCGACCCGATCACGACCACGACAGTGTAACCGACCCGATCATGACTACGACCACGACCACGACCACGACAATGTTGCCGTCCTGACCATGAAAATGACGGTGTAGCCATCTACGACCACGACCACGACTACGACGATGTAGCTGCCCCGACCACGACCACGACCACGCCGGTTTAGTCGTCTCGAGCAAGACCACGACCACGACCACGACCACGACGATGTAGCCGCCGCGACCACGACCACGCCGGTGTAGCCGATCCGATCACGACCACCGAGTCGTCGCAAAAGCATAACGTCCCTGTCGTCGCAAGTAACAACCACAGGTTCCACGCATGTATTTACGGCTGGAGAACAGGTGGTCGCGTGCAATTCGACTCGCAAAGCACGAAAACGCGAGCTTGGACTCGCATAATCGAGCAAACGGCGACGAAGGCATCTACGCGAGGGATCGCTCGATCGCTGGGTTGTTAGGCGTACTCGAAGAAGGTTGGACGCGGGGAAAAATTCGAGAGGGTGTGCTCGGAGGCGTGTACCGGGACGCGGATGCAGACGTTATTATACAGCGACAAGTGAATAATTTTACGGCGAAGCTCGCTATAAATTAGTCGACCCTCTGCAGCGTGGTCGCGACTCATCTGCATGGCGCCGCGTCTCGCGTCGCCGACGGATTCGCAGCCGTGAACTGAACGCGTTTCGGGTTATACGCGATTTAACTCTCACGGCTGAACGTTAATAGAGTTGGCTCTGAGACGTTCGTACGAGCCGGAGACGAGTCGGAGATTTGCGTCGGCTGGACGTGTTCTCTGTATAAGCGAAATACTAATTGCCGGCGATGCTATCGCTCGCCGGGAGAGCGAAGCGACGCGACAAAGAGGTTATTCCGTGGGGCCGATAAAGGCTGATAGGTAAGAAACGAGGTGGTAATAGAAATTCATGAGGTCGCATCGGAGAAGCAAATTAATACCGGCAAAGGGGGTAAAAAGATAAACGAGATTTTTAATTGGACAGTGTCGAAAGACACGGGGGGAGAGAGGAGCAAAAAGAGAAGATGCGAGAGTGGACTGCTGCGGGAAGGAAGAAGATGGCGAGCGCCTGCACGCGCGGAATTAGCCTCCCTGACTGGACACATGTCCGTGACGCTGACTCTGCTAACCCCTTTCGCGAAAACCAACTTCCGCGAGTGAACTAAACGGCCGGATCAAGCCCGATTAAGAAAGTTCCCGTAATGGAAGGTTCGTTTCACGGGGCAATTAGCTGGAACGAGATTCTAATTGAGGGACCCAGATAGGTGCACCGGACAACCGTCTAATTAGCCGAACGCGAGCAAATATCGGCCGCCACCGGGTACGGTGAAACTAGAAATCCCTCGCGGCGTATCCCGCTGTCCACCCTGTCCGTTAAATTGAATAATTATGACAGGCTGTCGGATACCTCGGTCAGGGAGTAGTAATTGCCTATCCCGGATCTAGTTGTTCGGACCTCGGTATCGTGCAACACCTGGTCGTGGCTGGACCGGGTCGTTTAGCAACGAGGAAACGCAGCGATGGCTGCTCGCGAGATAGGCGCTCGTGGACGAAACAAAGTCATCGCGAGAGGAACGGACCGTGCCGGGTCTCGTAGAAAAGGCGTTAAATCGAATCGACCACTTCCTCCTTGTTTCGAGCGTGTCCTATACCAGAAGTCGTGTGCAGAAGCCGGTTAATCCTGACCGGCCAAGCTTAAGACCGTGGTGCACGCGATGTTACGTGAGTCGTTGCCACGAAAGTTTTACCTTTTGCGGTTTTCGTCTGCGGTTTCTCGCGTGGTCGAGCTTCTTCGCATTGTTAAGCTCGCCCCGCGTGCGCTTCTGCCCATTACGAACACGCTGCTCGTTACCGACCTTGTAATTCGAAGGAAACGAAGGTTAATCGACGCGTAAGACCGACCAGTTCCTCCTTCGCGTGCGAAACCCTCCTGTCCGTGAAATTTTCAATCTTCCTCGTCGAAACGATCCCCCCGTTAACGATACTAATCAACGAAAGGGGGCTAAAATCGAACCGCATAGCGGATGCCTTCGTACGAATCTCGTCGAATCGTATTTATCTCGAGGCGTTTCTACGGCTGGCTATAGCCACGCGAGAAACCTGATTTTTCTCCGCTCTGACTCTGGTACCGGCGAAAGCTGTGGCAGTTTCGGACCGCGAGACAGCTGGCTGCCGCGTCGGCGACGTCGGCGTCGTGTCAGGTCGAGAGACGAAGCAGGAACGCGCGTATAATGCAGTCACTCGGTGGTAACTTAACTCGAGGAATAATCAAGCCTTAACGAACGTTCCTCGTCCGTGAGTGGAACGAGCAGGGGTTAGCCGAGGTTAGTTCCCGATCGATGGTCCGCCTGGCTGCCGCGTAGAAACGCGCGTCGAGAGTTCGTCGACCAGGTCTCTTTCCTCAATTTCCTCCGTTTTGCTCGTAAACTATCATCGTTCGGCTGCCTTTTCCGTCATCTCCGGAACCTGCGTTGCCCGGAGAAATTCGGTTTACGACCTCGTGGTAATCGCTACCGGTCGGGTATCCATCGTCGTCGCGCTACTTGCCAGATTTATTCGATCCTGCCGGCTGGATTCTCCGTCGAAAAGCGGAACGGAGCGGATAGCGGCTATGAAAGCTGGAGTTTTCGGCTTCGCGAACGCGGGCTCCCTCTGAATTATGTATACAGCCGAAACGAAGCTGGCAGCCGCGCCTTTTCCGTCCCGAACGCGCATCGAACGGGCCCCCGGAGAAGGAACGATGACAGACGACGTTGGGGATCGCTTTTAAAACGGAAAATTTATCGTCTCCCGTCGTTCTCGTATTATTTCTCTCTTGGCTCCGCGAACGCAGCGCGCAGCTCGGCCAAAGCTTCTCGCTTTCTCATTGTATGCAGATACGCGAGAGAGCCTAGGAGCAAGCACTATCTTTGAAGCCTCGACCCGCGCCTACTCCGTTTCTCTGTTTCGCGCCACGCACGCGACGTTTTGGTTTTTGGGTCAATCTCGATCGTTTCCCAACCCGGTCTCGAGCCAGCTAGCTTAGACTCGCATATTCTTCCACCGCGTGGATGACATTCCTCGGTTAACGACGATCCGCCTGCCGCGAGATTTATGGCCGCATCTGCATCGGCCGGTGTCACGTGGAAATAATCCAAACTGACCAAAGGGTCGCGAGTCGTTGGTCGCGCGTCCCGGATATGCGTTTAAACGCGGTTTGAACGCGGAGGCGTGGATGTCGCCATCTCGGAAAATTTAGACGCGTCCGCGAGAATGCGCGAGAAGTTGGCAGGAGTACGGTCCCGAGGGCGAGCGATATTGAGAACCACTGCGCGAGCCAAGGATCCGACGGTAAATTACGAGCTACGAGAGTACCTACGTAGGATGTCCAATCTGTGCAGGTGGTCGAGCCAGAGCGGTCGGATGTCCGAGACGGGATGTACGCGGAGAGATTACGAGAGACAATCGGTCGGTTTTTCTCCGGGCTCGATAACGAAGCTTCTACGAGGTCGAGACACCTAGCCGATGCAGACGCCGCGTCGGTAAGTGCACCGTAAAAGTTTAAGGTACCCGCGAGGCCATTGTTTGAACTCGAACGATAAGCTATCGCGAGCCGCCGAGATAGGAATTTCTGTTTCGTGGAAAGCAGATTAATCGAGATCGCGTGGTTCTCGTGTCCAACGTTCAGGCGCGTTTACGATCCGCGGTTTGTTAACGTTAACCACTCGCGTCGGTAAGAAATTCACGGACGGGGGTGCCCGGCGTCACGACGCGTATACCACGTCGTTGGCGATTCTGCCACAAAAGCGTTAACGACGTGCGTGACACGTCTTTCCAGCGCTGGTGGTCAAAGGGTTATAACGCGAAGGAATAGTAACCAGGGGAAACGGTGGGAAGACTGTATAGACGGTTAGGCCTGGCCTGTCCGTTTAGGGCCACGCGGGTCAAAGACGTGTCCAGAAAACGGGAGACAAAAGACGAAACACAGGAAAAGAGATCGCCCCCACATCGCTAAGATGTAGAGTTTATTTTAGTATTTAGTTGTTCACTGCAACACTTAACCCCATCGCGTGCCATTTAGCTTGGGCCCAAACGTTAGGTGTCAACGTGCGGTAAACAAACCAGACTGATGTTCGAAAACAGTCGCAGTACGAGCCAAAACGTAAATACGCGTGATATATCCGCGAGCCTGGCCCGTGATGTTCTCGTTTGGGCCAATTTTCTGTTCACGAGTCTGGCCCGTGATATTCACGTTTGGCCCAAAATCTTCATCACGAGTCAGACTCGTTACGGGTCAAAGTACGGGAAAGGGTTAACCATTTGCATCATGACTCTACTTGAGGTGCCGTGTTCAGGCATCAACGACGTTCAACTGACGACAGGCCCGTATCACCTTGTATCAGCACATACTCGTAATGAAAGGTAAAAAGATTTTTACAACAAAGGTAAAACTTGGTAAGAATGTAACGAACCGATATAGGTGAGAGATGCCCACAAAAGGGATCAAACGTGATCTGCGGCATACGAATATTCAACTGGTAATGGAAAAAAATTAGCTCGCGGATTATTCCGCGTTCGGTGATAGCAGACAATCGTGGTCTGCGGATTATTCCGCGTTCGGTGATAGCAGACAGTCGTGGTCTGCGGATTATTCCGCGTTCGGTGATAGCAGACAGTCGTGGTTTGCGGATTATTCCGCGTTCGGTGATAGAAGGCAGTCTCGGTCTGCGGATTATTCCGCGCTTGGATAGGAATGGGTTAACGTTGATCCACCGATGGCAATTCCACCCCGATTGCTCTCTCCACGGTTCTCGCATGGGTAACGGGCTTCCTCTTCACCGATTTTTGCCGATCTTCGCGCGCTCCGGCCATATTGAAATTTTCCCTCCGTCGGTACTTTACATTCCGCGCTGCAAGTAATTACTTTTTGCATCGGAAGCGAATCGTTGGTTCGTAGTTTCGCGCGAAACGATCCGGGGAAGACTCGCAGGAGATAAACGTCAAGCGGAGGCACGCTTCGCCTGCGCGTGAGATATTACTCGTAAATTTCGCGAACGGAAGCCGGCGCAAAACGCCGCTGCGCCGTATCCTGTTGCGTTCGAGCGCGCTTTCGATCGCGCGCACCGCGGCGGAAAAATCCGTTCTATTTCCGTGCGCGAAGGATCTCTCGGCCGACGGAAATCGAGCACGCAGGGGGAAAGAAAGAGGCGAGAGGTGTTGCGAGCCGGCGATTCTTCGCGCGAGAAACGACGATTGGCCGTGGTCGCGGCGGACGTGGCACCGGCTGCAAATAAATTGCATCGCCGAGCGGTCTTATGCTAATCCGCTTGGCACGAGTGTCTATTACGAAAGGCAGCGCGAGGGAAAAAAAGGGAAAAGACAGCGCGCTCCGGCGCGAGCGCGCCGCACGGAAAACGACCGGCGATTCCCGCCTCTGACCGGTTGTCGCCTGAAATTTCACGCGACCGCTACCACACCGCTCATTAACTCGATGGCTGTAACGGCCGTGTAATATAATTTCCACCGAGCGATAGACGAGTCCCAGTGCTACCGATTTATCGGCCCGGCGCGGGCCCCGCGTGCCCCGTAAATCGCGTTTTTCCAACTTCGCGAGATGCAATCTTATCCGGTCGTGTGACTTACCGGTCGGCATCCTGTTACTAGTATACTATCCTGCCACTAGTATCGCTTCGCGGAAGAGAGAGACTCTCCTCTCGATTAGATGCAACCGCGATCGTTTACGATTTCGACCAAGCCGAGAGACCAACGCGAATGATTAAACACGCTCTTACGCGGTGCATATGGAGTACCCCGCCTTGGCATATCTAAATAAATCGCGAGGTCGGTATTCCTAAGGTTTATAACACGATCGTAAAGAAAGGCTATTTTCGAGTTGGAATTTAGGAATACCGGGGGAGGGGGGGAGGGGGGATGAAACAGAAGTTCTTTTTAATCATGTTATAAATTAATCCTTTGCACTCGACGACTTTTTCGTTACAGAAAAATAGTAATTCGAAGACTTGCTGTCATAGAGTCGAGGATATTTTTAAAATGGAAAATGAGAAGTCATATGCAAATTAAGACGTAGAATTATTCTTCTCCGACATTTCACACATCGTTAGGTAATTTTAAATTTGATATATTAACGTCGATCTTTCGAATATGATTAAATGGTGACTGAGAGTCACTTCTAGAGTGCAAACGGTTAACACTAGAACTACCGATCTGTTATAGGCAAAGAGGATAATATGGCACGCAAAATGCACTTGTAATGTGTTTTGGTCACTATGGATTGTCATATTATCTGAGCACTTTAATTAGGATCCGCTGTGGTGGCATCGACCATATGTCCCACTGCTCCATTTCCGTTTTAAACAATAGAACTACCGATCTTTAATGGGTACCTAACAATAACGTGCACAGATTATAGTAATTTCAGCGATACGATGAATACGAGTGAATATATCGATTACAGTTCTTTCTTAATACGAGACGACACCAATTTTATTCTTAAAGCAGGTATATGCGTTCGGTGATTGCAAAAAGGAAAATTCTGGGACCAGTCATTTTCACTGGGTCGGTAGCTTTGATGTTAGATAAAATTCCCGAAACACAGGGTTACCGTGTGCTTCCTGATAGATATTATACCAGTATACATTTAGCAGAAGAACCGATGAAAATGAAATGCTGCGTTATTATATAGAATACTCTCAATGGCCACCATTTTGTAACCCTCTGCACTCTGTTGTCGCCACTATGGCGACATTGTAAGATATCCTGTAACCAGAATTTCACTGGATCTGTAACAAATATTGTTAGCCCTAGAACTACCGATCTTTAATGGGTACCTCCTAACTATAACGTGCACAGATTATAGTAATTTCAGCGATACGATGAATACGAGTGAATATATCGATTACAGTTCTTTCTTAATACGAGTTGATACCAATTTTATTCTTAAAGCAGGTGTATGCGTTCGGTGATTGCAAAAAGAAAAATTCTGGGACCAGTCATTTTCACTGGGTTGGTAGTTTTGGTGTTAACTATGGTCATGCCATGGTGATGGTGACAGGCCTGTTAGAGGTTGCAGGCCAATACCGATCTTAGGATTTCAAGAGGTCGGTTTTTGGGTTTAACCCCTTGCACTCGACGATTTTTTGGCTAAAGATGAGTAGGAGTTCAAAGATTTTCTGCTATAAAGTTGAGCAGCAGTAAATAGGAAATTGTATAATAATTAACATCTAAAACTATACCTTGCATACCGGTATATTATCTTAAATTTGATATATTAATTGATATCGATCTTTGAAATTTTATCATATGGCGACTGAAGGGATCCTTTCGAGTGCAAAGGGTTAAAAGGGCCTGCTGTCTCTTACAGGAGTCAATCTCTAATCCGAAACAGCATAGGACGCTTTTAACTCTTTCAGTACGAAAGATGTATATATACGTCCTCACAAGTCTATCACTATATACGAAAGACGTATATATACGTCCTCACAAATTTATCAATACATACGAAAGACTACTTTTTTCTCACTCTATCAATTTGCTATTTTACCAATTGGTCCCACCTGAAATATAACATAGCAATTGAATATCGGCAATTGTTATAAATACACGCTCCCTACTTTTTTCTCACTCTATCACTTTTGCTATTTTACCAATTGGTCCCACCTGAAATATAACATAGCAATTGAATATCGGCAATTGTTTCAATATTGTTTTGTCAATTGATCAGATATCTGTATCGATGATTCTGTTCGAGAATGTACCGCAGTGAAAGGGTTAAAGTATTGAGAAATACTCGCTCGGACCCCTTGCGGACGAGCGAAAACAGCTGACAGGGTCCAGGGACTCATAACTGATATATTTTTATTTCTCGTTTATACACCAATGGGTTCTTCTGTCCGTAAATTATTATTAACCCTTTGCACTCGACGATTTTTTGGTTAAAGAAAGGTAGAAATTCAAAGATCCTCTACTAAAAAACTGACGATACTTTTTTAAGCAGTAAATAAAGAATTGTAGAATTATTTGATTTCGATACCTCGCACAATTACATTAAATTTGATTTCATTTCTCGCCGCCGCTGAATTTCGCGCGGGTTCTACTAGTTGCTGATGGTCATATTTACGCTATTCTTATTATTTAAAAAGGCACTAATATTTGAGACTAACGGAACAAGCATCTGCTTAAAGAATGTCGAGAAAAGACGATCGGAAGAGTTAAAACAGAAGCATAACATTGTGTAGCGCTGAACCAAAGTCACGTCTGCGTGATAACGGCCGGTAAAGTGTTAATTAATATCGGTCTTCCAAATTTTATGCAATGGCGACTAAAGTCACCTCTCGAGTGTAAAGGGTTAAATAAATAAAGAAATAAATAAATTGGAGGAGAAAGAATGGAGACTTGGAAGAGTCAAGACGGAAGAGCCTAACACGCGAGCTACCGTGCAAAATTGTCAGCGCTAAACCGTAAAACGTTTAGAGCACCCTACGCGTTCCTACGTAGGAAATAACTCGAACGCGACGCGTAGTAATACTCGTTATCTCGAATTTTCATCCGAAGCCGCGGTTTCCGACGGACGGACAATGGGTTGTAAAGCAACGTAGACTAGGAGCGTTTCACGCTACCCGATCATCGGATATCGTCAGATATCATCGGATTAGCCAACGAACGCGCTCGCTTCCCGCTCGATTACCGACTTAACGCACCGAGCATCCTCGATCGTAAGTTATCGAAGGCACACGGCTGCGTTTTCATTGACTAGCGTAAGAGGAGCGTATCTGATGGGACCAAAGCCATCGGACTCGTTCGTGGAACGAGGAATCGGCGACGATGCGGCAGACGCGTGACCGTGGACGAGCACGCACCGCGATGCATCGCGCTCCTATCTGCCGACATTCGAACAAAAATAGAAATAACGCGGTGCTTAGCATGTGAGGGCATGTCTGGCGAGTACGAGGCGAGACTATCGATAGCTGACAGCTGACCCCGTGAGGTCAGCACGAGTAGGCGAGGCTCCACGGACCGGCGGAAAAGGAAGTCGTGACTCGGATCCTTTCCTTTTCCAGCTTCGTTCCACGATCGATTTTTATCTCCCATCCTCCCGCCGCCTTTCCCTTCTGTCCCTTTTCTCTTTTCCCACCTCTGTAATTCCGCTCGCGATTCCGAGCTCGATTCTCCTTGCGAAAACGCTCACAGCGTCTAGCCCGTTGACACCGACTAGGCATCGAGGAACGAGAACCGAGTGGAAATGAACAGGAACTCGAATCGAACTTTAAAAAGTAGCCAACTCGCTTCTCCTCGGAGCTCTGCTCGTAGGAAACCCAACGATACGGGGCCATTTATCTCCGTCGTGCCACGTCAATCGTTATCGCTCCGGTACAGCGTATGTAGATACGCGTTAGAGATCGGTAGTTGTAATATTAATATCCACGGACTTGAGAACCATGGGACGAGGAGCTGAGCGTGGAACGAACGAAACGAGCATTGCCGGGACAAACGCGAGACGTCGTTTATTTCCCGTGGTCTTAAACGGTTTAACCCAGGGCCCTCGCGTAAGAGGCTTACGCGATAAGGACGGGACGTTTCTTCGCCGCCACCTGTCAGGGGACTCGGTTCCGTCAGGTCAGGTGTAATTCCGAAATAAGAGCCACGTTTGCGTCCCATTAAAATGACGGGCATGTCCACGGCGATGCGAGTCTCCATTCACGGCGTCCGACAGGGATCGTTAATCTCGCGTGAGGTCCCCCGTTACCCAGAAACGGCGTGGTGGTCGCTGGTTCTGGTAGCGGCCAGCACTCCGACTCCGAGGAACCATTAAAAACGATAACCGACCTTCGTCCTTACGATTGGCATCTACGTCCTTCTTCGAGTCCGTCGATATCTCTACAGAGGCTCGAGTTCTTCCTCGATCCTCCTTCGAGGGTCCCGCATGCGCTGCCAGAAGCGAAAGCGGGTCTCGCTGATGGCTTTCTCGAGAGGGGTGAAACAATAGCCAGGAAGGCGATTCGTTTTCGTGGTGGACCGCCATTGGCCGGTGTTATAATAGTCTGCGGGTCCGCAGCCGCAGCTGCTCTCGCTTCGTCAAGCTCTCCTTCGTCTCTACGACTGCAATCGTTAACCCGCGAGTGCCTGTCCCGTCGCTAACGACTTCCCGAATGTCGCGCGGGATCGCGTAATTACGCCACGTATATTGCGCGTGCAAACTTTGGACGACGAGAAAAATTTGTCGAAACTCCTCACTGGCCGATTACGTATCGGACATGTCCCGTTGGAGAAAGGCCCGAATTTCGAACCGGGACCGTGGCAGAGCTTTTAAAGCTTTTGCGATAACTAATGGCACTGGGACGTAAATAGCCACGCGATAGGCACCCATCCCGGGCACCCTAGACGCCTCGGACATGCCTCGTGACTGCTGCTACCTGTACGCTTTTACTTCCAATTATCGCGGTATTTCGTTAACGCGTTTTACGCCGCGCGATGTCTGCGGATAGGCGGATAGGCGCTCCGACTCGCGTCGCTGGGTCTCGAGGAATTTCAGAAATTTCGTGCACGTCTCGGCGTAACCGGAGATGCGGCAAAGTAAATGGTCGAAAATTGCAGCCTGCGACGGTCTGCGATCGGGAATTTATTCGGTCATTAGAGAAAGGACCCGTAATTAACTTACTTTCCCGCTTCGATCCGAGTCCGGTCCTACGAGGGCCACGAGGGAAACGGGGTTAAGCGAATGGGGTAAAATTGATTCGAGTATCTGCAGACTATTATAACGAAACGGACAGACGCTTTATCGCGAAGCGTCACTCGGATAGATCGTTCCTCGGGTTTCCCCGATCACTTTCTCGCCGCGACAAACGCGAGCATCAGTCATCGCTGGATCGCGTAAACGAGCGACACGCGACGTTTCCTCTCGCGGAGAAATCGGCTTAGGAAACGTCTGGCCTTTTTCCGCGTCGGCTGTCACGATTCGTCATAGCGCGAATAACACCGGCGCGTTATCCACGCTCCGTGTCGCCGGTTTCCGTGCAAAAAGCGGCCATTGACGTATTAACCCGAGGAAACCAGGTGATCGAGTAGTTTCGAAAAGCCTCCAGTGATTATGCCAACGTGCGATACTCTTGCTTGAAATTCCTAATCGCTGCACGAGACTCACCCTTCCTATTATACTTTCACTTCATCTAGAGCCGATCGAAGGATCGTGGTTAATCGATGACGTTGCACTTTGCTGCAAGCCGTTAACCCTTTGACTGTCACGCCGAAATCACGTGTTTCGATCAGGAGATTAGGAGATTATTGTTTTACTGCATGGATAGATGCTAGATTTGTTCTAATATTCTTTTGATTGATGTTGAGAATTAACTGGACAATCGGTTATATTTATTACCTAAAAGAGCTGGGTATATCCTGAAGGGAGTGGGGGTTTGCTGGGCGTGGGGAGCCGCGTGTCTCCTGAGCCCTCATTCGTTTTCCGAGTCGTCGTCGTCGTAGCAGTCTTTGTTTCACATCTGATCTGTACGTTTGTAAAATAAAAAGTGTGTTCGTCCAATTTCAAGAGTACTTATACTTCGCCACGTACCAACAGATGTTCTTGTTGTAAATTAACCCTTTGCACTCGACGATTTTTTGATTAAATAAGAGTAGGGGTTTAAACATTTTCTGCCGTAAAGCTGACGATATTTTGTTCAGCAGTAAATAAGAAATCGAGTAATAATTAAAACGTAGGATTATTTGTACATAGCGTTACATTATCTTAAATTTGGTAGATTAATTAATATCGATCTTCGAAATTTTATCTAACGGTGACTGAGGGTCACTTCTCGAGCGCAAAGGGTTAATTACGGTCATGCAACGATGGTGGCAATCCTGCTAGAGGTTGCAGGCCAATACTGATCTTTGGACTTATGGATTTTCGATACTATGCAGGCATCAAGGAACTGGTTTTTGGCTTAACACGTTGAGTGCGACGCCGATTTTGCTATACTTTCCGCTCAGGCGGCAGCTAGTGAGCACTTGATGCCGAGCGCTCAAGTATACCGAAGGGTATGAGCAGAAGATTACTTTGTTTCACTTTGTCGTTTGGACTGTGAGAATGGTACAGCCAATCCACAAATATACAAATTATAAACAGAAGATAATGGGGTGGGGGGTGCCAGAAAGGCAAAAAGGCGATCACCAAGAAACGATCAGTCGAAAAGAGCGACGGAAGTGTAAAGATTTACTTTAGCAGAGGGAATTAAATTTTTACAGTATATTAATTTTCATTGATAATTTAACCCTTGACAATGCCAGTGTAGCGACCATCATTCTCGCCCTCGCCACTAGATGGATTCCGCCTTCAAGGACTTTCCCGCAAGTCCTTGGGAAACTCCCAGTTTCCTATATATATAACATCCCCTCTTTCCAATAGTATCCCCGGTGTCTAAGGCAGGGCCTGCTAAGCAAGCCTTACCGATGAGTCCGCTAACAGGCCCGGGACGAAACGCATCCCTTCCTTTTCCAACCGTCCCTTCTAGCTACCTACCACCGAGGAACCCGCCACAGCCGACGTCAAGGGATGGTGGGGGAGGACTCCCACACCAGTCTTACGCACCGATGATGATCAAACGAGAAATTCGCTGTCAGTCTCTAGAATCCACACCGTCCAAACGAAAAGTCTATTGTCAGTCCCTAGGGACTGACGCCGCCTGAACGGAAAGTTCGCTATCAGTCCCTAGGGACTGACTGACATAGCACTGAAGGTGTTAAAAGGATCTGCTGTCTCCTACAGCAGTCAGTCTCAAATCCTGAAGAGTGTAGAACGCTTTTAACCCCGCAATTCATGAATCGTGTTACAGTGAAACCGTGTTGTAGGAAGGCTACCTGCGCTCTTCGAGCGTGGCACGTGTCATTCCTCGCCATTTGGCATATTGGCAGATGTTGGACATTTCTCATCTGCCATTTCAACAGACATGGTCCAACTGAAGGGGAAATCAACCCAACACTTGACTCTGTTGTCAGTCATAGAAGGAGGTACTTGTATTGGCAATTGCACTTAGGCTACTTCAGGTCAAGCAGGATACGATGCAACTCTTGGTCTCCATGGCCCTTAGACATGTCTCCCTTTGACATGGCGTTGGAGAACGAGCGAAACTGCTCACAAGCCGAAACTCGAATCGCTTCGAGGAAGCTTCGACGATCACTTCTGGATTCTAAGCAGTACACTGGCTAGGTCTCTATGATTTGCTATCTATTCGCGGAATATGGACCGGCGAAACGGGCGTTTCGCGTGCGTTTTTAGATGGACTTAACGATCGACAAGAGTGTAGAACGCTTTCAACCCCGCAATTCATGAATCGTGTTATAGTGAAACCGTGTTGTAGGAAGGCTACCTGTATTCTTTTCCATTTAAGAGCAGCATTGCGCATTGCGCGGCTCGTGTCATTCCTCGCCATTTGGCATATTGGCAGATGTTGGACATTTCTCATCTGCCATTTCAACAGACATGGTCCAACTGAAGGGGAAATCAACCCAACACTTGACTCTGTTGTCAGTCATAGGAGGAGGTACTTGTATTGGCAATTGCACTTAGGCTACTTCAGGTCAAGCAGGATACGATGCAACTCTTGGTCTCCATGGCCCTTAGACATGTCTCCCTTTGACATGGCGTTGGAGAACGAGCGAAACTGCTCACAAGCCGAAACTCGAACCGCTTCGAGGAAGCTTCGACGATGACTTCTGGATTCTAAGCAGTACACTGGCGAGGTCTCTATGACTTGCTATCTATTCGCGGAATATGGACCGGCGAAACGGGCGTTTCGCGTGCGTTTTTAGATGGACTTAACGATCGACAAGAGTGTAGAACGCTTTCAACCCCGCAATTCATGAATCGTGTTATAGTGAAACCGTGTTGTAGGAAGGCTACCTGTATTCTTTTCCATTTAAGAGCAGCATTGCGCATTGCGCGGCTCGTGTCATTCCTCGCCATTTGGCATATTGGCAGATGTTGGACATTTCTCATCTGCCATTTCAACAGACATGGTCCAACTGAAGGGGAAATCAACCCAACACTTGACTCTGTTGTCAGTCATAGGAGGAGGTACTTGTATTGGCAATTGCTCTTAGGCTACTTCAGGTCAAGCAGGATACGATGCAACTCTTGGTCTCCATGGCCCTTAGACATGTCTCCCTTTGACATGGCGTTGGAGAACGAGCGAAACTGCTCACAAGCCGAAACTCGAACCGCTTCGAGGAAGCTTCGACGATCGCTTCTGGATTCTAAGCAGTACACTGGCTAGGTCTCTATGATTTGCTATCTATTCGCGGAATATGGACCGGCGAAACGGGCGTTTCGCGTGCGTTTTTAGATGGACTTAACGATCGACAGACGTTAACCCAGTTAGACCTCTGGGGGCTAGATCCGGGGCCCAGAGGGAGGTTATAAATTAACGTATTTCGGTATCACGGAAGCCACGCTGGCTGGCTATTAATATGCCCGTAAGTTTCGTGTCCGCGCTTACTTCGTATCCTCCCCTGGACGTGTTCGCGCAGAGGCTACAACGGGACCGTCAACGAGGGACTCGCTTGTCCGTGTCGCAGGCGAATTTGATACTCGGCCAACTTCGGCCCGGTTGCGAGGCTGACTCACTCGCGGGCGGAAAAGCGCGACAGCGGCGAAACAGAGTCGCGATGTGTCCTCGTGGACCGTTTGGACGGGGTGGGTGCGTGGTAGTCCACGGCAAGTGGCAACACGAGGGGTTGCTCGTGGTAATTATAGACGACAACTGGAGCACGCCGTCTCGCCGAGAGAACTCGCGTCGCGAAGAGGGTTCCTCGCGAGGGCTCCTCTTCTGCCCGGTGTCTCCTGTTTCGCGACTTTGCTCGCGCTTCGGTGGACGTCGCGTCATGGTACCGTCTCGTCCGACGCTGTTTACGATCGGGAGCCATCGTTCCATAATTGACGTAATGGTTTAATAGGATCGCGCGAGCAGCGTTACGAGCGGAGTCAGGATTGCTCGCGCAGGAAAAAAAGAAGGCAATGTATCTCATTAAATTTATGGCCTTCCCAGCAGCACTGACCCCCAGTGGATCTGGGCCTGCACATTAATCACAATCGGTCCTCGCCGCTGATTGGCCCGGCTTTCCGCGTGGGTGTACGGCCAAACGATATATCGAGCGATCCTTGCGGAGATAAAGTACGCTTTAGAAAGTACATACCAGTTCCCTGACGGGCAATTAACGTTTCCGCGTTTTATGAAATACCTCTCGAGTTACAAGCATCTCGCGCGGTTTGTATTCGAAGGTCCGATCTAGTTTTCCCTTTGGATTTTTCTTACTCGTGCCCTCTCGAGAGAGATTTTGCTCGCAATTAGAGAAACTTCCGCCGGTACAAGATCCGCACCAGACTCTCGATTGCTTTTGGTCCCGCGGGACTTGCGAAACGTCGCCATCGCGAACGGAGAAACGCGATCGGAACGATCGTGAGGCACGAAACTCGATCGCTGTAAAGTCACGAGCGGGATCGTTTAAACTCGTCCAAGGAAATCCGAATCGCTATTGCTGGATGACGACGAGGTTGATTCGTAAAGCTGCGACGATACGATCTCGGGTACACAGCAGGATTTTTTCTTTCCTCTGTAAAGCAAACTTCGCTTTGGGATTAGACGATTTTCTCTTCCCGAGATATCCTACTGTGAAGATATCTCAGAAACAGGGATGTCTAATAATTTCTGCCATATTTACAAAATTATTCAGAGCAAAGTAATTTTTCTCCAGGATTTTTGTCAACTGTCTCGAATAGCACTACCCTTCCTCTGTGAAACAAACTTCGCTTTAAGTTCAGACGATTTTTTTTCTCCGAGATGTCGCTTTGAGTTTAGCCCAGAAACAGAGGTATTTAGTGAATTCTGCTACATACACAAAATTATTCTGAGGAGAGTAATTTTTTCCCAGGATTTTTGTCTGCTGTCTCGAATAGGACTAACCTTCCTCTGTAAAGCAAAATTCCTTTTAGGTTCAGACGATTTTTTTTGCCCGAGATGTGCCGCCTTGAATTTACCCCAGAAACGGAGGTATCTAGTGAATTCTGCTACATACACAAAATTATTCTGCGAAGACTAATTTTTTCCCAGGACTTTTATTAACTGTGTCGAATAGCACTAACCTTCCTCTGTGAAACCAACTTCGATTAAGGTCTGGACAATTTTTTTTGCCCGAGATATACCTCTTTGAAGTTACGCAATATGCAGATGTATCTAGTGATTTCTGTTACATATACAAAATTATTCTGAGGGTAGCAATTTTTTCCCAGGATTTTCGTCCACTGTTACGAATAGGACTAATCTTCCTCTGTAAAGCAAAATTCCTTTTAGATACAGACGATTTTTTTTGTCCGAGTTGTGTCGCTTTGAGTTTAGCCCAGAAACAGAGATATCTAGTGATTTTTGCTACCTATGCAAAATTATTCTGAGGAGAGTAATTTTCTTCCAGGAATTTTGTTAGCTGTTGCGAATAGAACTAACCTTCCTCTGTAAAGCAAAATTACTTTTAGGCGCAGACGATTTTTTTTTGCCCGAGATATACCTCTTTGAAGTTACGCAATATGCACATGTATCTAGTGATTTCTGCTACCTATGCAAAATTATTCTGAGGAGAGTAATTTTCTTCCAGGAATTTTGTTAGCTGTTGCGAATAGAACTAACCTTCCTCTGTAAAGCAAAATTCCTTTTAGGTGCACACGATTTTTTTTCCCCGAGATATGCCGCTTTGAAGTTACCCCAGGAACAGGGGTCTCGAAGCTCGTACGGTAATTGCCGCAAAATGCAAATTACAACCGCGGTGTTATTGCACCTCTGCATCGGCAATTACGTTTATTGCGATTTATATCGCGCCGGATTTCGTCTTCGACGCGGCGTCGCGAGCTTTTAACGAGCCGCGACCATACTTCATCTTGCCCCACGGCCCCGCGAAAAGAGCATCGCGCAAGCACGAGGAGAGAGATTCGCGAACGCTGCATAGGCTCGTGAAGCGTGCACGGAAACGCTTCGTTAGATTGCCGAGGAATGTAGATTGATCTGATCCACGACGCGTGGATCGCGGTTCGGGAGGAATGCGATAGATCCATCGGGATTAATTGATTCATTAAGATCACTGGTAAAGTTTAACGACTCGCCTCGGGCCGACCCTTCGCCGCTGAAAATCTATGGCCGTCTTGTCTTCTCGCGTGTAAGACCTCGTTCCACGCTCGGCCGGCGCGGAATACCGAACGTGGACACGTGTCGCAATCCTCGGCAATCCTCGCGATTTTTCTCCCGTTCTCCATATATTCCATCGATCTCTGCCGTCATTGATCAAGGATTTGCACGCCGACCGATCTCGAACGCGCTTCGCAAAAACTTTATTAATCGCTTTTCGAACGCGTTACGCGCCATTCGTTACGCGCGTTCCTTAATCACCGCTCGCCTTCCGTCCGTGCGTTTTTGCCGATCCTTCGAATTCAGTTACCTCCGTTCGCGCTTTCTTCTCTGCCGAGCTTCGCAAAAATCTCTCCGCACGTCCTCGGTTGCCTCATTCTTGAAGACAACTCGCTTTCCACGCCTTCGTCGCGGGAATAATTATTTTCCGCTTCCATTTTTCACGGCGAGAATCGCTTCGAGTCATTCAGATTCGCGGGTAGAAAGTACGCTGATGGAAAAATTTCAAAATTCCACGAGCACCGCTATCGATCGTGCACCGAAAATTAGGTTAGGCGAAGCATGATGGCGAGGAGGAGGAGGAGCAAGGGGTTGCAACTCGTTTTCGACGCTTTCGTCGCGGAAATAATTATTTTCCGCTTCCATTTCTCACGACGAGAATCGCTTCGAGTCATTCAGATTCGCGGATAAAAAGTACGCTGATGGAAAAATTTCGAAGTTCCACGAAGACCGCTACCGATCGTGCACCGAAAATTAGATTAGGTACAGCAGGATGGAAGAAGAGGACGGACAAAGTTTTGCAATTCGCTTTCGACACTTTCGTCGCGAAAATAATTATTTTCCGCTTCCATTTTTCGCGACGAGAATCGCTTCGAGTCATTCAGATTCGCGGATAAAAAGTACGCTGATGGAAAAATTTCAAAGTTCCACGAAGACCGCTATCGATCGTGCACCGAAAATTAGATTAGGTACAGCAGGATGGAAGAAGAGGACGGACAAAGTTTTGCAATTCGCTTTCGACACTTTCGTCGCGAAAATAATTATTTTCCGCTTCCATTTTCCGCAACGAGATCTGCTAAAGGGGTTGTAGGAAATATAATAATTTTAATCCAACGACACCATTTATTGATGAGTGTTAGAGCTAATAGTGTTACTTCTTTTGTCTTTGCGAGGCACTGCCCGACGCATCAAGTCAGTCGCTCTGTACCCAGTCTATCAGGAACACGTGTGTATTGTAACTATAATAAAGTTACTTGGTAACGAGGAAAACTGTGTAAAGTTTACTTAATCTTAACAGGGGTTATTACGCAAGAAATAATAGTCAGTGGAAAACTGTGGAAAAATTGTGTAGATCTTTATTAAACGGACGAATGGTTATAACTGGCCTGTTTAGGGCCTGGCAGGTCAAAATTCGTCTTCAGAAAACTGGTAACAAAAGACAGAACATTGGGGGATGGGATCGGCCTCACACCCCTAGAATGTAGAGTTTGCTTCACTATTGAATTTTACCATAACAGGATCGCTACGAGTCATTTGGACTCGCGGATAGAAAGTGTATATCGTCAATAGGTCGTCCTCAATTGGCGACGGTTAATGACGAACCAAATTTCTCGAGGAACGTTGTGTTTATAGTGGACTGTATTTTATGTAGTAGTTTCGGATAACTCTTCTGAACTCTTCGAATCCCCGCAGGGGCTACGGTCGACCTTGGTCGGCCGTAGTATGGGATTGGCGACCCCACGGTGCCTAGTTGACGTGCACCTACGTCGAGGTGGGCTAGCAGCCTCAGAACGGTAGTGGTTCGCCACGAACGGGACGACCGGTACCACGGGAGACCGATTTAGCCCTGGGCCGGCTGTCTTGCGGCAGTCTGCCCGTCGGTCGCTGGGTTGGCCTCGTGGTGGCAGTGGTTGGAGCCTTCATCGCAGGCAAGGGCCTCGAAGCCCTACGTGAGAGTTGCGCATCGTGCAGCTCGGGTGCTGTCCTCCTGAGGCAGTAGGGATTTAGAGAGGACCCGTCCCAACACCAAGGGAGTCTATTGGGGCTAGCATCCCAGTTAGACAAATTGGAAGATCGGGGGTGTCCTGTGGCACTCCCGGTCGCGCTGGTTGGGCGTATCCCAACCCCGTGCCCATGGGGGCCGTGTCGATAGTCCACTTGGAAGGTACGGCACGTAAAATCTCCGACACTCGTTGAACTCTTCGAATGTTATTGACTGACTGTTCTGACTGACTGACTCGTACTGACTCTTCCTGCCTGATCTCTAGGTGGTTATATGTTGGATATTATAGTGGAAAGTTGGATGTGGTAATAAAATGAATAATTTGGTAGCGAGATAGTAGTGTATTCTTGACCATGCACTCTTACAGACTGTAGACGACGATCGTCAGAAAACAAAAGCACAACGTCTCCCGCTTGCCTCATCATAGTCATTCCTGATGTACCAAATAGACACAGATGGCGACGTTGCCATAAATCCTGATTCTTAACATTATATAATCCCGATCTCTCTGCTGATCGGTTGCTATGACGTTGGGGGTGTATGTTAACTTCAGCGTCCTTCGGTGGTGGTGGTTGTTTAACCTCTTAGACACGACGGAACTTTACGCGGGGCTGTTTCTCGGTACGGCAGAGTTCAACGCGAATTACGTGTAAATGATACGGCACTGCAATGTGTGACGGATAATGCTGTTCTTTACACGAGTACGTTGGAACGAAGTGTTTGATGATTAAATTATAATTTTTCATTAGTATTTATGAAAGTATTTATTTTTAAAATTTTTTTAAATTAAGATATGAGTTTAACGCGTATTTTAAGTTTAACAATTTATTCTAATAATTAATAGTACATTTCAGTGTGGTACGTCTTAAAACACGCAGAGGTGGCATCCGGGAAGGCCACTATAGTGGTGCATCGTACAGGAAAGTACATCCGCGAAAGCCACTGTAGCGTCCTACGGTATCGAATCTCTTCGATTTCTAAGAACGCTTATCACGCGCCAAATTAATATTGCGTGACTAATTGTGATAATAAGGATCCAGAATGCGTGTGGTCAAAAGAGAGTGATTATTTACAGAAAAGCGTAGAATAGTTATAATGCAGACGTTAACGGAGTACCGTTTCGAACACGCGTTTGTATGTGTAATTTAGATGTTTTAAGAATCGGTGCCGAAGACGAACTGACTTCTCGATTTTGCTCTATGTCCTGTCTCGTCGTGTTCGATCCGGTGTTCTCTCTAGTTTAGTTCTGATTGGGTAAAATAGATGTTGGTGGTGAAAAGGTGAAGAGTTTTAATTGGACAGAGGGTGTGACATAAGCACCTTTGACGAAGGAGTAGGAAACTGTCAAGGAGCCGATTTCTGATGGTCAATGACGTGATTTATAAGCGCCGTCCGTCCGTCGCTTGTTGGGTCTGTCACAAGTGGGTCCCATCTGTCGCGTCTGGTTTCTAGTAAAATTCCTAATTTTGCTTTACCTTTGTGAGCTTAATCCGCTAGAACGGCGTTGAGGCACATCGAACCTCCGGAATTGCAGTCGCGTTATAAAATATAAAATAAACCGTTAGGTCTGTTAAAAGTGTAAGCCTTAATTATAAAATCATATTCTAAATACGCTCTCCGGGACGGTGAGTGCCTAAGAGGTTAAACAATCTAGATAATTGTGCTTGTCTTCTTGAAGGGTGATGTATAGTTGTTTGTTACGGATTACCTAAGTGGTGGCTTAGGTGCTAAAGAAATCAAAGGGCGCTGACAGTAAGGATATAACAAGCTTCTACTTGGGACATTGCGGTCCTAGGGTCGAATCAATGGTACTTGAGAAATTTCAGAGCCTTCACACGGTCTGTTCTACACAAAGGGACGACTAAATACCGGGACGACATTCCAAGACTTAACAGAAAGTATACGGGGAAAAATTTCAGGGTTCCGCGAGTACCCTGATCCTGCATCGAAAATTAGATTAGATACAGCAAGTTGTGAAAGGAAGAAGAACAAAGGGTTGCAAATCATTTTCGACGCTTTCTTCGCGGAAATAATTATTTTCCGCTTCCATTTTTCGCATCGAAATCGCTACGAGTCATTCGGACTCGCGGATGGAAAAATTTCAGTATTCCGCGAGGACCTCTACCGATCGTGCTTCGAAAATTAGATTAGATGCAACAGGAGGAAGTAAGAAGAAGGGCAAGGGGTCGCATGGATCGAGACGTCCGTAATCGTGGGATAAAACGATGCTGCAAAGTATCGGATTGCGCGAAGAGCGGCTTGGAACCGAAGCTGCATACGCGAGCGACCGGTTGCGCAATTCCGACTACCGGTTCGCGAAACGAAGGTCTATGGGTCGAGAGCGCTCGATTTGTCGGCGTGCCAGGTTGTCGAGAAAAATCCTTCGATCTCCGTTAATATTCTCTCGGAGAATCTCTCTCGTCGATCTTGAAATTAACCTCGAGATCGGTACGCGATTGGAGCGCGCGATGACAATCCTCGAGCGAGAGGTTGCGCGAGGACCCTGAGCTCGCGCATCGACGACAATCGAGCGTAATGTACGGGTAGAAGAAGCAATAATTTCACCGGGGATCGATTTCGTGCATAAATATAGTGGCGCGAGGATCTCGCGACACGCTTGGACCACCGTCGAAGAAGGCGCGTGTCGTGCGTTGAATTACGCTCGGATACCGATTCGAAGAGGGCGCGCCGGTGCTGGGTAACTGGTTCGGGTTATCGGGACGGGAATGCACCGTGGTCGGGATCCGGGACTCGTCCGTGGAATTACGAATTGGCGAATAGTTTAGAGTAGGGTGGTCTGCGGTCGCAGGACCGCGGCGATGGCGGCTAGCTGGATAAATTCTGACACTCGATCATACGCGGTTGCGAGCTGGCCAGAGACACGGAAAAATCGTTGCACCGGCATTCCAGCGTACAGTGCGCGGACTATATACCCGTTTTCCGTGACACTAATGGGCAGGCGTATGAAAGCCGAGAAATTTACGCGAGATAAGCGCGTTTCGTGCAGTCATCGAATTCGCGGTTCGCCGATAACGTCGGTGTTGGTTAACCGGCGCGTACGCAACTAGCGAGAAAACTCGCGTGCGCCCTCTGCGCCGGGCCTAGTCCCGAGTCGTCGAAGATTCGCGTTCCGATACCCGCGCGCCATAAATCATGCGGGAATACCGCGACTCCTTGACTTCTCGCTAATAAATTCTCCGTAATACACTTTACACGATTAATGCTACTTTCTCCTCGGCGATAAAGTCTTCCTCGTTGCTCCGTGGCATCCATCGTTCCGCGTCGCGATGCATCTCCCTTTCCCTCTGTCCGTGTATTTCCCCTCTCTTACTCGCGATTTATCTACCTTGTAACGAGGCAATGTTCGCGGGATCGTTTGTCGTTCGATCGGGGAACGAAGGAGAGCGGACAGGGGTCCATGCTCGACTCGAATGTCAATTTGCATGCCGCGTCCTCGTGGCAAATAGTCGCGCGCAGTCGCGTCCGGGGAAAGAGGAAGAAAGAAGATTTACTCACGTAGAAGGAGAGCTCGACGCGGTTCGAGTGCTTCGGCACGCAGGTGAGCGCTTCCGATCTGCAGCATCCGGTATCGTCCGAACACCTGTGCAAGATGGCGCAGTGCGGGACGTAGGTGGTGGACGGGCTCGGGTAGACGTCGCGCACCGGAATCACCCTTGGCCGTGGCCATTGGCAGCTGCCCTCTCGTGACACCTTGATCGCGTGCTGCAGTGCTTCTCGGATTTCCGCCGCTGAAACACGCATCGTTCCATACTCTTTACGTACGAATTAATTATGGGAAAGGAAAGAAGAGAAAAAATTAAATTCTGCTATATAAAAAATAAAACTGAAAGAATATATAGTTCGTATAAACCAAAGTGGCGGTGAGTCCTGGCAAGGTTTTCGTTACAGAGAAATAGTAATTAAATAATTCGAAGATTTTCTGCCACAAAGTTGCCGATATTTTTAACACTAGATTTACAGTACTCGTCAATTTGACGAAAGGGTTGCTCCAATTATACGATGGTAACAGATTTAGTCAACTTATATTAACACGTTGGCTGCCGCGCGAATTTACGTGACTTACCCAAGGCGCCAACATGAATTTTTCATTATGCGATGCATATTATTCTGAAATATTATTTACAGCAGATAAGTTTAGTTGCATAAACTTGTTTTGTGCATTTTTCGTGGCATTAATTTCTTCAAAGCATTACAGAAACAACGGTATTATTTAGAAATTTATAAGTATCGATGTTTACCCTAATTATGTAGGATATTTTTTGACTTCCCCGGGTATAGAGGCCCAGTTAGCGTCTGGGGAAGTTGGGGCCAGGCCATGTGAGGTAGCCTCGCTCAACCCCGGTTTTCCCCATTGTAAACCGGGGGTGACGCGTCCGTGGGCACCTCTCGGGAAGGGTCCTAGAGCCTAACCTGAAGGAGGAATCCCTTCCACCCCAGAGCGTTACGTGGCGGGAGCTTTCTCCTCCTTCGAGGGAGGCTCTTGCCTTCTAGACTGGCTTAAAAGGGCCCGAGGAGAGTTTTGAGAGAGTCATTAGAGAGTTGTGGTAATCCTTCAGAGAGTTGAAACCGAGAATTACGCGTTATTGAAAGTCGAATCGAAAATACAGACTGCAGTGAATCTGAGTATTCTAAGGTGCTCTCCAGCGAGTAGAGACTGTGTGACTCTACAATTATGTATTTTAACTATTGGTCGCGTCGCCGGTCACCGGTGGCCCCCACGGCGCTGTAGCTAAGTCGAGTGCCGGTCACCGGTGACCCCCACGGCAACCACCGTGTTAAGATTGTTAATATAACATGTAGGGATCAGTTTGGGTGGACTGGCTAAAATAGCGCTGTTTTACTTCATAATAAAATACAATAAGCTTATACGCAGATTGACGGCTATGGAACAAGAGGGATTCGCTATGAACACGTTCGACTTTGACTCCTTACCGACATACTCTTAGACACTAGCTTAAGAACTCTTAAAGATTGTAGACTGTTCATGACCGACGACTGTGGTGAATCTAGATCGTAGACCGTGGAGACTGGAGCTGCCCGTGCGCTTGCACCCTTATTTAAAACATTCATTCTGTCCTTTTCCATACCCAGGCTTTCCTTTCCAATCATGCCCCTTTCCCACGCAACCTCCGTGGGCCAGGTACTTCAATCACTCTGGACGCATCCCTAAACTTTCGCTCCAGCCTACTATAAACATTCTTTGCAGTTAATTCGCTTGCACGCGGTCACTCCCATCCTAAGCCCAAACACACTTGGCACTCTTTCAGGGCCGTACTTATTCCAATCCCACGTAACATGTAATTGTTTTTAAATTAAACTAATCGTTGAAAAAAAGGCACGTGATTTCCTTTAACTGTCAATGTGACAGGTGTCCTTAAAAATAGGTACACAGATAGCGTGCATAAACCTAGTGTTAAAACGGTAAATAAGAAATCGTATGCAAATTAACACGTTCCGTACCAAGCGTGATTCCATTGAGTTTCCTGCCGGCCCAAGTTTTACTGTCGGCGCACTAGAACGGTAGCGGAGAGATATGCGGGAATACCAACAATGTAACTCGAGTAGGTCCCTGCATTGTCAATTATCTACATTTACAGTGCCATCGACCTATGAAATTGATACATTGTTTTGTTCCGAAATAATCTTATTGGTAAGTAGTTTATTTTGGATTTTGAAACGCTTATCGCTTTCCAGATCTGTAAGGGATCTCACTGCAGGTATCCTAGATCATTCAGTTGAGAAGCATACTTTTTCTGAAACGCACATCAGTAATTTTTTATCCCCAAAATGTTCATTGGACGGCGTGAAAGTACAATTGAAAGCGAGAGTAGTGATGAAAACGTTGTGAGTTTTAGAAGAAAAGTCAGAAATAGAATTTCGTCGTGTTCAGGCTCATATGCAAGTGAAGATATTGAAGAATTACTAGAAGAACTGGTTTCAGACGAAGAAGAGAAATTGAACACAGCTAATGATTCATTGGACAATATCCAATGGATATACAATTTTTCATTGCCGCGCAGCACAATGTCCCGCAATCGTTTTGAATTACTGCTATCAAACTTGCATTTTGCTAA
>NW_016911035.1:184870-231394 GCF_001483705.2 Eufriesea mexicana
AGGTAGAAGTCTGGATTTTTCCTGATGGAGGGAGAGGTTCGAAGGATGTTGGTTAAAATGTCTAATTGAAGGATTCGCGTTTTTATGGAGGATCGTAACGGTCTGTGAATTGGGAATGAGGGTAGGGAATGAACATGGGTTACGCTGGCCCCACGGAAGCGTGCCCGTAACCCAAGTACGGGTTACGCGGGACGGAACGTGTTAAGACGTAGAATTACTTTACTTCGACATTCACGCATCTTTGGTAATTTTAAATTTGACGTATTAGTTAACATCGATCTTTAGGTTCTGATTAAAAGGCGACTGAGGGTGCAACGAGCCTCTCGAGTGCAAAGGGTTAACTTGGGACGTGCAGTCCTAGAATCACAACAGCGGACGCATATATGCGTTTCTGAGATACCTTTATGAGTCCCTCAGCCTTGTCAGTTGTTTTTCGCCGAACGTATATACGAGTTCTTCAACCAAACTGACAGTTTCCAGCGTTTTTGTAACAATTTCCTAACGACGTGTACACCACGTCGTTGGCGATTCTGTGACAAAAGCATTACCACGTGCGTGACACGTCTTTTCAATGCAAGTGGTTAAAACAAGTGTCAGGCTACACACTCGTCGCCGTTACACTTCGACACTTTATTTTTTAATTTTATTTCTAATAAAAGGCATGGAGGCATCCTTGTCCAATACGAATCGTGGAAAGCGAAGCATCCGTCACTGCATCGGAGAAGATTGGAGATCTCGCGCGGCAGCTCGGCTCGGCGTTTCGAGACGAATCTGTGCGGCAGGTGACATAAGTGATGCGAGCTTTCTATTGATTCAACGCGCAGATACCTAATCGCTTTCTACGCGTTTCACGGAGCGTCGATAATTATGCCGCGGCTATCGCTCGTTGCAATTTGTATGGACGACTACGGGAGAAACTACGCATTGTGCCGGGAAATCAATAAATTCCAGTACAAACGGCCGCGGCTCGAAATGCCAGGAAGATTCGGTGGGACGTTAATGCGCGTCCGTACGCTCGATCGTGCCTCGATATTAAGATATAAACGCGCGCTAATCGGCGCATAAATAAAGGCCGCGTCGCGGCGACACGGTCGCTTATGCGCTCGGTGTCGCGATTACGTATCCGCGAGGCACGAGATTCACGAGTCCGGTCACGACGTCGGAGCGGAGTGGTATTTTTAGCGAAACTCCGTAACAAAGTTTAAAATAAAGTTTCCACCGCGGCGACCGGATGATTGTAAATTAGAAGTTTACGGTCTGTCCGGGAGCGAGACGAGGTTAATCGGGCCAAGTTCGGCGCGGACGCGATCCGGCCAAGAAGACGTCGCGCGCTGGGCATTCGCGTTTAATCGAAAATTATCGCCACCGATTGGCTCCGACACTCGCGCGTCCATTGACCACTTGCGCTACGATGTAACCCTTTCGGTACGGAGGAGCTGGTCGCAGTTATGCATTCTAGGAAGTTTTCCAGAAGAGTGAGGTTGCACTGGAAGCCACGAAAACGTGTTTTGCGGTATTCATAGAAATCTCGAGCGTGATTGACGCTAAACTTTTCATTCGGACCGCGACAGTCATCGTCATCATATGACGTTTCGCGGATGCCGCCAATAGGCGACGGTAGGACCCAGAGAACGTTTCATGGCCGCCACCAATGGGTAGCAGTAGTACCGAAAGGGTTGACCCTCTATGGGCCCCTGTAACTTTCAAGTTACATGCTAATGTATGGGTATTTTATTAACCCCTTCGCTACTACGGGCGACTATAGTCGCTCCCCATAAAATGCCACGTATTGTACATACGACAAGCATCTGCAGTTATTGCACATCAACCATCTCACTCTGGACATGCGCGTGAGTATCTTGTTTTGCATTATTTGTTTATTACGGACTTCAATACTCAGCAAACCAAATGCCTCTGACGTTTCGTCGCAGCGGCTCGTTCTGATGGGGTACTGCGACGGAGAGTCTGTCCGTAGCGAAAGGGTTAAATACTGCATTCAACGTCATCGCTTGATCACTCCAGTTCGCGATTTTTCTTTCGATATGTTACGGACCCAATCTGGTGCTCAGTTCGCGTGGCTGGCACGTTGTTGGTTTGTAAGGCCAACTGAGCTAGACGGGCGTGAAGGACCAAATGGTTCGGCTGTCTTCTGCTCAAATGTCCAATGGTTGGACGTTGCCACACGTTCTGAGTTGTAGGTGCCCGACTTGATTTTGTAGCAGATAGTCAATCCACTGGACTGATTGTCCACAAAGTTTGTGTACTGGTTGATGATGGAGACTGTCTGTGCAGACTGCGTGATGTGTACTGAACTCTCTGTGTTTGATACTGCTTGACTGATCGACTGGTAATGAACTGACTGTTGACTGTTACTCTTCTAACTGATTTGTGCGATGCACGATCTTTCGGAGCCCATGGTTTCCAAAGGGAAATCGGTTTTCCCATTGGTGGTTGACAGGACCGAGGGTGGGCCCTCGGTCCGCGAATCAGATGCCTCCGAAGAAGGGAGGAACGTCTTCCGCGACCAGGTCTACTGGTGGAGGAAAGCCTCTCCCTCAAAGGGGGTTGCTCACCCGCACATTCGTGACCCTTCCTGAAGGACCCGTTACTTTATGGCCCCGAAAGTCGCGACATCGCACATGGCCTGGTCCCTTTCTTTGCAGGCCTATTGTCAGCCAAATCCTAAGTGCTGTTGCCTGCTTTCTAACATTAGTGGCTAAAGAATGCCTCGTGTCCGGTGACCCGAGGGAAATAAAGAATTGTTTGAAAATGTAGTGAAGATAAAGAAAGAAAGGACACGATATATTTATAATTATTTTTACAATACCTTTCGTGGATCCATTTTTAAAAATTCTAATTCTTTTTCATTTACCGGCTATTCGATCGTGACAGGTTAGGTCCTCTGTGGCCGCCTATAACCTATTTTCCACAAGATGGCGTGGAAAATTATCTTGTCTATCTATCGCACATTATCTTGGCAATAGTACAAACGTTGTTAATTCGAACTTCCAATATGAATTCGTTATAATAAAATTGTCAAAACTGCTGAATTTATTGGTCGACATTTGTTGATTTTATGTTACATGCAATTCTTACAGTCAAGAAAAATATATATTCGGTCCATAGGGGGTTAACTTTCGGTTGCCGTGTCGCCCTCTACAATTTAACATGCGGTAAGGCGTCACATTGACGTCGCACCGCGTCTGCGAGCTAACTGTTAGCCGACGTGACGGACACGTCACTTTTGTTTTAGCGACAAATGCCTCTCGACGTGGTACACACGTCGCCGGCGGCTTTGGAACAAAAGCATCTCGACGTGCGTGGCACGTCTTTATAGCGCAAGTGGTTAAACAAAAGTGACAATGTATAACATCGTCTTTCAACACTTTGACTGTCACGGTAATCATATATGATCGGCCACGGTTTCTCCTGTAACGCCACGGTGGTCATTGGTGACCGGAGCATTTGAACTACTCACAATTGCAAAATTTGAATGAAAATGTAGATTCGAAGATTAGAAAACGCACACAGTGCTGGGCGTACTCAATGAAACAGTAATTTTAATCAAGAATAGGGAAAATAAAAGATGGAATATAATTTTACTCCGATGACTGAAGAAAGGTTGGACCTTTCACGTCAATATGCAGCGAAGAATGACACGGAACTGATAGCTAACTGACCCGTTACAGCTGTCAATTGTTTTACATTGGTTCCAAACGACAGAGACGCGTTAAGACAAAAGTAACAATGTATAACATTGTCCTTCAACATTTTGTCTGCCACCGTGGTCATTGGTGACCGAAGCGTTTGAACTACTCACAATTGCATAATTTGAATGAAAATGTAGATTCGAAGATTAGAAAACGCATACAGTGCTGGGCGTATTCAGTGAGACAGTAATTTTAATCAAGAATAGGGAAAATAAAAGATGGAATATAATTTTACTCCGATGACTGAAGAAAGGTTGGACCTTTCACGTCAATATGCAGCGAAGAATGACACGGAACTGATAGCTAACTGACCCGTTACAGCTGTCAACTGTTTTACATCGGTTCCAAACGTTGGAAACGCTTTGGGACAGAAGTGACAATGTATAACGTTGTCTTTCAACACTTTGCCACGGTGATCATATATGATCAACCACGATTTCTCCTGTAACGCCACGGTGGTTATTGATGACAGGAGCGTTTGAACTACTCACAATTGCATAATTTGAATGAAAATGTAGATTCGAAGATTAGAAAATGCACACAGTGCTGGGCGTACTCAATGAAACAGTAATTTTAATCAAGAATAGGGAAAATAAAAGATGGAATATAATTTTACTCCGATGACTGAAGAAAGGTTGGACCTTTCACGTCAATATGCAGCGAAGAATGACACGAAACTGACCACTAAGTGACGCCCTACAGCTGTCAACTGTTTCACATCGGTTCCAAACGTTGTAAACGCTTCGGGACAGAAGTGACAACGTATAACGTTGTCTTTCAACGCGAAGGATTTACCCTGATAAGCACAATCGACGATAGGTGTGTGTCAATCGATGCCATTACTCGATACTCGGACTGGAAGCATAGGATGTCTGCCCTAATCGTCCTATCTGCCGAGAGGGTTCTGATTGCCGTGAATCGGCCTGTTTTCTGCCGAGACGTTAGAGCAACGCAGTTTCATGGTTCGCAACGAAGCAGGGAACCGGCGAACACGCTTCCTCGAATAAACGATTGCGGCGTTCTCTCGTTAAGGGATCGAGGGCCTCTTGTTCCTCGAAGCTGGAGTGCTCGCAATTTCGCGAACCGTACAACCCTCGATTTATCTCCTCGCGGATGAGAGGCCGCCTTCTCTCTCGCAGACGTCCAACGACCGACATTCGTACGTCATTCGCGCGGCGGTTTAACCACTTGCGATATAAAGACGTGCCACGCACGTCGAGATGCTTTTGTTCCAAAGCCGCCAGCGACGTGTGTACCACGTCGATAGGCATTTGTCGCGGAAACAAAAACCACGTGTCCCTCACGTTAGCTAACAGTTAGCTCATAGACGCGGTGCGACCTCGATGTAACGCCTTATCGTATGTTATATCGTAGATCGCGACACGGCAACCGAAAGTTAACCCTTTGCACTCGACGATCTTTTCGTTACAGAAACATAGTAATTCGAAGACTTTCTGTCATAAAGTCGACGATATTTTCAAAACGGTAAACAAGAAGTGCAAATTAATTGTAAGACGTAGAATTATTTTACCTCGATATTCCACGCGTCGTTGGCCAATTTTAAATTCGAGATATTAATTAACGATTTTTAGAATTTGATTAACCCTTAGAGTGCTGAATACTCGCGGTCTATGTGGTCCGTACGGACGGCGCGCGGCCAGCGCTGACGATCGCTGTGGACGGAATACTTTTTCGCTAGACTGAACTCTGTTGATGAACTATTCTAAGCGCAAATCGTAATAAGTTATAGTAATTCTTTCGCACGAGATTAAATGATTCAAGAGCGTTATTTTTTAGTATTAATTCCTTATTATTAACATTGAAATTTAAAATAAACTAAAATTTGTGTAATAAAATAGAAAACAATAAACTAGAAGCCTAAATTTAATAAATATAACGGAAGTCAATAATTCAATTGTGTGTGGAAAATTTCAAAACAATTATCGGAAATTCCCGGCGATTTTTATGACCCTAATATTGCCCAACCGCTACCTAAGGAAGGCAAATTGCTAACGAGTGCCTCTGTATTAATTTTACGCGAAAATAACTGCATATTGATTGAAAAAATCGACAAACGCATATATGCGCCCTTAGTCCAGGCCGATGACAGAGAAAACACATAAATGCGGCCTTAGGCTACACGGGGATGACTTTCGCCAAACGCAAATATGCGTCCATAGAGCTTTAAGGGTTAAATGGCAACTGAGAGTCACCTCTCGATTGCAAAGTGTTAAATCGTAGCGCAAGTGGTTAAAGCGTCTCCGACGTTTGGAACCGATGTAAAACAGTTGTCAGCTGTAACGGTCACGCGTTTATTCTTTCTTGATCCTCAACTGTCAGTTCCGTGTCATTCTTCGTTGCATACGGACGTGAAGGGTCCCACCTTTCTTCAGTCATCGGACTAACATCGGACTAACACCCTTTACGTCCGAATACAGCGAAGAATGACGCGGAACTGGCTGCCTAGCTTCAAGAAAGACCAAAAGCCTGGCCCGCTACAGCTCTCAGTTGTTTCAGCCATCGGTTTCAGAACGTCGAGACGCTTCAGGACAAAAAGACTAGTGTAGTATCGCAGAATTCCCACCTCGTGTGTAGGTGACTTTGGTTTGGAAAGTCGCCGAGGGTTCGAGGGCCAGGTCGGTCGGAAAAACCCCGACGATGCGTCAGGCCCTTGGCATGACCATATTTGGTCATGTTGGGGGAGGCTTTTCGGGAATGTATATAAGAAGGCGAAAATGGTTAGCGAAGGATTCTTGAGAGACAGTTAACCGTTTTAGTGCCAAGCGGCGCGATCGCGCTTCTTCTATTTTGTGCCCAAAAGTGCGCTCGGTTGGTGAACGCGGAATATGAGAAGCGCTATCGCGCCGCTCGGCATTTTTGGACACGGAATATGACAAGCGCTATCGCGCCGCTTGGCAAATATCGATTGGGAAACAATAATGACCCGTGGCACTCAAACGGTTAAGCTGGGTCAGTGAGTTGTAATCGTGTTGTTAGTTATATTTGTGTTGTTAATTATAGTTGTAAGAGTTTAGTTGATATATATATATATATTCGTAGTTTTCACCGTCACCGCACATTGTATTATTATTTTATCATCAATAAATAGTTTTATATTATTTAACAACCACCTTGTCTTTGCACTAGGTTATTAGTTTATTAGTTTAAATAAATCTGTTTCGTTATTAACCCCTTTCGCGATAGTTAGCTCGACAAAATCCGGGCCCAAACGGTAGACGTCATCTGCTTTGTTACAAAGATTATAAGAATCGTGACCAACTCTCGTGGCGTATTTTAGTAGGAATTAAAACTCAATCATGATCGTAACTGGCAAAACATCATCCCAACGTGATGTTTACGTTTGGCCTGATTTTCCGTTCACGAGTCTGACTCGTGATATTCATGTTTGGACCAAAACCTTCATTACTAGTCAGACTAGTTAAAGTACGAGAAGGGGTTAAAAAGGAGGAGTCGTTTATTAGACGCGCAGATGTCTGTCAGCACCGGATTAACCCTTTGAACTCGAGGATTTCTTCGTTGCGAAGATGCAATTCGAAGCTCTTAGATTTTTATAAGTCACTGATACTCTTTATGCTAAAATTAAGAGCAGAAAATCGTGAATTTGCGTGGGAAACAAGCGAATAGAATAATTTTACTTCGATGTTCTTAATATAATTATCGTCGTTCATTATTTAACCCTTTGTACTCGACGATTTGTTGGCCAAAGAAGGATAGGAGTTGAAAGATTTTCTGTTACAAAGCAGACGATATTTTTCTGAGCAGGAATAAGAGATCGTATGATAATTAACACTAGGAATTATTTGATTTCGACACCTCGCACACCGTTACATTATCTGCAATTTTACATATTTTTGAATATCGAGCTTCGAAATTTTATCAAATGGTGACTGAGAGTCACCTCTCGAGTGCAAAGGGTTAATCTAGCATTAATACTATAAATGTTATAAATATGTTGTATTTTATAATAGTATACAGTTTCCAAACTATATATTTAGAAAAATGTTCCGTTCACGAGTCTGACTCGTGATATTCGTGTTTGGGCCGACTTTCCGTTCACGTGTCTGACTCGTGATGTTCGAGTTTGACCCAAAACCATCATCACGAGTCAGACTCGTCATTACACGGGAAATGGTTAAGGAGAAACGGCGCGACAGCCAGTGAATTTCGGTGGAACCGCGAATAAAAGGACCGAGGGGAGAAGTTTGGGAAACGTGTCCCTTGGCGGGGAATTATTTTCTCGGTTTAATCTCCGCCGGCGATCTGGCTGTATGCTAATTCCCAACGTAGGCGTTACTCTCGCCACGGCTGCACTGACACGAGATTATATCGGCGCGTTTACAATAGAGGCACGACCGTCAGGGAAGCTAAAGTATGCCCGCTCGCCGAACATCCCGTATTCAAACGTATTCCGGAATGTATTATAAGAGAAAGGGACCAGATCCGATTGTGGCCGATTTTTCCGGCCGAGCGGATTGATTTTCATTCGCGGCACCTAACGAAACTGACCTATCGCGACTTATCGGCGATCGATCAGCGATCGAATAGTCGAGCAGGCTAACGAATAGACGTCGAAACGGAAGGTAGCCGCGTTTAATCCTCGACGGGGGTTGCTGGAAAGCGCGCGCGGGTACGATGATCGAGCGAGAGGTCGGTAGACGGCGTGTCGAAAGCGCGGAAAATCGATTCGAGCGGCTCGATACGAATTAACGCGGAATAAAGGGCAGAGGTGTCGGCTCGGGCACAGAAACCGCGTGGGACAAGCGAGAGAGTTCGTACGCTTGGAATTGCCGCAACCGTGTCGACTACGGCGCAATAGTCGTAATTAATTTGCATATTAATAGGTCGCCCGGTGTCCCCTTCGCCGCGTTACGCGAGCGAGTGTCGAAGCGTTGAGGATCGAGGAGGAAGACGTCGTCGCGCGATCGCGATGATGTCAGGGATCGGAACGGAAGAGGGGAAAAATCGACTGGGTTTATTTGGCGCGGTATTTTTGCTATTAATTTCTAGCCCGGTCGCGGTTAACGAACTACTCGTCCGCTTTTTGCCCGTTATTTACGTTGGAGGAATAATTGGCAGCGAGGCTGAGGCATCGCGTTGACGAGATACAGCCACGAGGGACCACCATCGTCGATTTAATAGCGATTAATAACGATACGGCTGCCGGAGAAAGAGGGAAGACAGGTGCTGTTTCGAGGGCACCCTGCGAATATTTGCATAAATCGACAGGATGGAATTTCGATTACGGTGCGCTTGTCCAGGCAAGGTTTTTCTCTACGCGATCGGAATTCCGCGTGCAATTTTTTCCCGCTCTCTCTCTCTCTCTCTCTCTTTCTTCCCTCTACCTTTTCTTGCCGTGCCATCGCAAAGTATGGTGCATAGATCGAAGTCAACTTACTCTTCCCGTTCTTATTGTACTGCTGCATGTTGCTTCTGGTTTCTTTGACGCCCTCTCGAGTGCCCAGAGACTGCCACTTGTGAACGCTGTGCGCCGACATCGGGGGATAGTCGTTTTTCGATTGATACCCGTTGTACTGTGCCCCAGACCCACCCTCGTACGCCCTCGGGTCCCGGTAATCGTAATTCTGCGTAACCGCAGGCCTGGGCGTGGTGCTGGTGGTAGTGGTGGTGGTGGTGGTGGTCGTGGTGCTCGTGGTCGTCGACGAGCTGGTCGTGGCCGGGGTCTCGTCTTCGTCCCCGTCCTCGGCGTAGTTCTGAACGAAGAAAGAAATCTCGATGAATTTTAGCCGAAAGATTCCGCGCGAAATACTATCTAACGAGATTGGCTCGCGCGATAGAGCTCGTGCTCGCGGCGGAAAAAATGGAGAAAAGAGCAAAAAGGATTAATCGTCCCCGCGATCTCTCTCCCCCTTTTGCCATCTTTTTCCATCTTTTTCGATCGTGGGTGGGCCAACGCTCCCCCGTGGCTAGTCGCGAGATTTTCTGCCCGAGATAAGGTTAATAAACGAATTTGCATCTCATCGCGACGCGCCATCCTCGCCGGGCCAGCCCCGCGCGTCCGGAAGGAGCACCAAGACCCACTTAATCGCGGCCCGCAACATCTGGATCTTTTGATCTCGAGCCGCGCTATGGAAACAAACCTCGCGAACGCGCGCATACCACGTATACGCGTCGCGTATAGCATAACGCGCGCTGCACACCGCGCCAATTTCTCCGCGCGGACGCTTCTCGCGCGGCTGGCAGCCGCGAGCGAGCGAGCGAGTCCTGCACGTCGATGAACACTCGAAACTCGCGGCGGTCGGCCGCTTCTTTTTCGCGTGCCTTTCGTTTTATGCTTTTTTGGGCCCCGCCGCTCGTCCAGTCCTCGCGACGATCGCGACGCGAGAAAAACAGGCCACGCGTCGATACGCCAGAGACCATCGGGGAAACCTTCTTTGCCCGCTGCTTCGAGCAGCGTGTCGTTTGCGAATTTTTCGCGCGAGAACCTCGAACGCAGCGGATCGCTGTTACCACCGACACACAGACGGCTTTAAATCTCTGCTACGCACCGAGGGAACGGAGTAATTGAATAGAAAGGACTGGAAGGCAAAGAAACGACCGTCTGTTTTCACTTATCCCTTGGCTCGCGGCTTCGATCTGATAGCGGCGCCCAGAGCCGCGGGGGTAAAACTTGAAATAATTTATCAGCGAGCGGACAAAAGGCGGCTGGAATTAACTTGTCCGGCGCCCAACGCGCTCTCACAATGCGTCCAATTACTCGAAAACCGATGTATCGTTCGTTATGCAACGACGACGCGCTTATCGTCGCGTTCCCGTGCCCGGTCTTGCCCCCCTCGCGCGTAATTCACCTTAAAGAACGTTTTCACGGCGCCGGGGGAAAAAGATTGATTTCCTCGAGGAGACGGTTTCGAAAGGTCGGTGAATAACGACGTTGTTATCGCAATTATAGATGCGGCTTCTGTCCGGTCGCGTCGCGACATTTATTCGCGCACGTTCCCTTCCATGCTCGTGCATTTAACATCAGCGGACGTTCCTTCGGCGCAGGAATTCATTCGCGTCGGGGAAAAAACCTTTGCCTCTTTGATCGAGCCAACGATATTTCGTTGGAAAGTATTTCAAAGCTCCCTCTCCTCCTCGTATGGACGAGATGAAATATAGAGGTATCGCGGCACGAGGTTCATCCGCGAGGGAATCCTCCATTCTCTTTGATCTCGGATCGCAGAAAGCGGATTAGGTCGCCGATAAATTCGAACGATGCGTGCTGCACTATCGTTAACTATCCCGAAGGGAATCAGGGTCACGGAGAGAGAGAGAAGCGAGGTCAGCTTTCGGCCGAATTTAACACTAGATTTACGAAACCCGTCAATTTGACGGATGGGTTGCTCCAACTGTACGATGGTAACGGATTTGGTTAAGTTATATTAAGACTTTAAATATTGCAATTGTTTTTAACCCTTTTAGTGCCGGGCGAAAAAGACGTGCCAATGCGAAGATAACCGGCCAAATTTCACGATATTACTAGGGTTTGCAAAAAGGCTCATAAAAACCAAACAAATAACAATATTTACGTAATTCAAAAAGCAGCGTATTACGGACGAAATAGAGAATAAAACGACACTAATTTTTCTATATTCATTGAAAATTATATAAATAACAAAGGTACAAATGATCACAAAGAAAATAAAAATTCAGATCTCTCTTACAAAACGTATTTGCACATACGAAAAATCATCTTTTCATCATAACTTTATATAGACCATTTATTAGAAAGTATATACTTTGCATTTCCAATATATTTTGTAACAAAATAAATAATATTGCGTAACAAAAATAAAGAATAACGCCGCCCGTGTTGAATTTCTACCGTATAAGCAGTCTCGGCATCAACCGGCATAGAATATAAGGAAAAGTTAAATCCAAAAACTATTTCATTTAATTCCCTCCTAATGAAATTGGACCATTTATAACGTATTATAAATTTATTTTGAGACAGACTTCTCTCGCAATGCGAATAATAAAGCGCTACAAAGTGCGGGCCGATATTTCGGCGCTGGCACTAAAAGGGTTAAATTAAACTAATCGTTAAAAAAGAATAAACACGTGGTTTCCTTAACCCCTTCCCGTACTTTAACGAGTCTGACTCGTGATGAAGATTTTGGCCCAAAGACAAATATCACGAGCCAGACTCGTGAACAGAATATCGGCCCAAACGTAAATTAATGAAATATAGTTTTGAGACTGTCATCTATTATAAAATATAATATATTTATATTTATTAAAGGAAAATGGATTAAAGTTTACTTCCACAGCAGCAGGAGCGTGTAAAACTGCCTACATCACGCGTATTTACATTTTGGCTCGTATTGCGACTGTTTTCGAGCATAAGTCTGGTATATTTACCACGCGTTCACGCCTACCGTTTGGGCCCGAATTTCGTCGAGCTAAATGGCACGAGAAGGGGTTAACCTGTAAATTTGACAGGTGTCCGTAGAAGCAGGTATACAGATAGAGTCCGTAAACCTAGCGTTAAAAACCATCTTCCCCCGTAATGGCCGCCATCTAGGTCTCCGTCGTCACCCTAACCTCGACGTCCTCGAGTTCTCCATAGAACGAATTTTCCTCGAGACGATTCTGCTCGATAGTTTACGAATCGATCCTCTTCCACGGCGTTCACGTATGGCTACTCTGCGCGACGAACTTTGTTATGTACACGGATGAGTAAATACGGGGCATTATCGAGCCGGGCCGTGATTAGATACCAGTCGCTGTTGGAGAATAATTAAATCGAATGGCAAACGGACACGATAAACCGTGGTAAAAAGGAGAATCAATTTCGGAGAATCGAACGATGCGTTTCACGATGAACGAGTATCGGGGGTCACTGAGCGACGGGGCCCGATCTTGCAGCGACGATGGTCGCGAGCCGTGGCTGGTGAAAATTTACGATAAAAATTCCGGGGTCGTCGACACGCTGTTATCGCGTACGAACAGAGTGCTTGGCTATCCTCGTGAATTTTAGCCACCGCTCGTCGAGCAGTCGTGGACGCGTTCGTAACGCCGATAACGGGGCCCGGTCATCGCGCGCCGTCGTCGTAAATCCCAAGGAATCGCGCGCGCGTTTTTCAAATCCGATGATCGACACGCGTCGTGAACGTTTTTGAAAAAAGATTCGATCGCGACAGAGAGTTTCCCAGAATTTATCGACATTTATTGACATTTATTGACAGCCGGTTGGTGAAATTCCAACGCCTGATTTACGTTGGCTGGTACGGCGACCGGGGAACATTTACGACGGGCAAACGGCCGATTTAATGGAAAATTCTTTCGCGCCGATTGAAACGGTGCAGAGATCACGAAGAGAGATCAAGCTCGTTTATATGCACGCCGGCCGGGTGCAGAAACGAGCACAGTCGTTAAGTGCATTATCGTGCATTGTCTTCGCGCCGCTATAAAATATTAGACGCGCGTATCCCTTGTAAAAAGATCGCGGGGACTCGGCACGACTTTCGGAAAAACTCTGCCAACGATTACGTACGTCTCTCTCTCGAGAGAGCCAGATCGGATCTGCTGCCGTGTACGCGGGCCATTTGTTCGCGTTTGACAGCCGGTACAGGGTGCGAACGCGAAACTCCGCGGTTATTAGCACCGGCGCTACGAGTTGCTCGCTGGACCAAGGGTCCGCTGCGAGCTTCGCCTCGAGAACACGCGTAAGCGTCCCGCCTGGAATTTACACTGGCATAAAGCGAATTTATCCCGCGAACATCGGCCAGAGACCTAAGTCGGCAGTAAAGTGTCCGGTTTCGGGCAACCCTAACAACCGAATTTGTATCGAGGGGGGCTCGGTAAACCCGGTTACAAATTGGTCCGAAGCAGAGGGGTCTCTGAAGGTGTTAAAAATCTTCGGGCCGGGAGTTCCCGGCATCGGGACGGAAATTTTAAGCACCCTTAAACGTAGCTTACTCGCCGGGGCACCGCGCTCTGGCCACCAGGTATACCTCCTGTTATTAAATACCGGCCCCCTCTCGTCCTTCCATCCCGGCTGGACCACCCAACGTAATCCTAGTCCGGTGGTCCGCTTAGAGCTAAGCTGGTCGTTTCGCGGAAATCCGGGTCACGCGTGCGTTTTCGCGTCTCGAGTGCCAGACTTTCCGCAAAATCGAACAGGAAGTACGCCTCTGTCAGTCCATCCGCGGTCATTCTAATTCTGACCGGAGCCAGCTTCTGCCAAATCGTCGTCTTTTACCGTTCACGCATTTCGGTACACTTGATTTTGAACCGGCTGTTGGCAGAGCTGTGCGATTTATATTGGACCGCGACGTCAGAGAACGATCGAAATTGGAAGTGGATGAAGGACGGCGGAGCGATCGCCGATGGAGGCTCTCGGCGGTTTCTGCGTCCGCCATCGCGGTGGCAGCCGAGGGAGATAATATTCGCGGGTGGATTTCGCTGGTAACGAAGCGCCAAGCCTTACCCGCGTCTGCTTTCCGTCGGTATTTTTAACTATGCGAGATACCGTCGCGAAGATAGATAGTCGGAGCGAGAGAGACAGAGAGGAAGAAGGAGGAAGAAAGAGAGAGGAGAGGAAAAATGCAGAAGGTACGAAAGCGGTGGATGAGAAAGCACGGGGGACTCGGTGTGTGATCCCCATACAAATGGCAGGTTCATCGTTCCGAGAAAGGGATCGCCTGGCTGCCAGGCTGTCTGCCACCGCGAGTCGCTGGCATTGAACATGGGAGACCATAAACCGACCGGCGATCGTCATTGATAATGCGTTGCTGTAACTTCTAGGAACGTATTCGCGCCCACGGGGCTGCTAATCGATATGAACGACGATCGGCAGAGACACCGTGGGCACCTTAATCGTCGGACGATATTGGCAGCCGGTGGATCGCGATCCGTGCGAGCGCGTTAACGAGCCACGGGAACGGGCGTTAACCGATCAATGAAGCAAGGAGAGAGAGCCATATTTCGTATCGTTTCGGATCTTTTCGCTAGCCGAGTACACCAAGGCCTCTGGTAATCGCGCGTACCACTCTGCAGGCCTATACGCTGTCATGCCTTATTGGACGACGATGTTATCGCGGCCTGTTAACGATAATTGATTCGTAGTAAGCAACAAAAGACGGGACGACCGATCGTTCCACGTCCCATGCGTCACGCGTTTAATTGTCCGTCATAGTCGAATCATTAGCAGAAGCTTTTTTTCGTCTTAGCCGCGACGAGGATCGTTATCTCGGTTAAATCGGTATTCACCGCAGCCTCGGCTAGAAACCGTCTTATCGTCGCCGGGCCGAGTGATTTATCGATGTTCTCGCTGCTCGTAACGAACCGTCCTTTCCATACGATCGGAACATCGTTCGCTCGTGACACGTTCTTTACACAAGCGCACGCGCGACGGCTTACAAATCCTTTGACAAATATTTGCGCCCGCTTACGTACCCGCTGCTGCTATTTCGCGCGGGCATTAATTACGATAACAGCCGGTGGTGAATCGGAACGGAAACGTCCACTCAAGCCCGAGCTAAGCATCGTTTCGCGGTCTTTCGAGAGAAACACCGGTGTATTCATCAACGAAAATAAAGTTCTTTCCAACGTGGTAAAAATTGGCCGGCTTCCAAGCCGCATGGAATCGCCAGAGAGCGATATCGACCAGCTGCATCTCGAAATCGAATTTCGAACGACATACACAACGCGTCTATTCGCGGTTTCGCTTGGCAAACATCGCGGAGCATTTCGTCCAACGTCCCTTCGTTTCCTCCTTTATCAGCTCTCGATGATCGATCGACGGAAATGGCCCTCTTTCCGCACCGACTAGCCATTTTTCGTCGTCCACCGGCCCCCGCGTAGACGCTCCGTTACGATCTAGTCGACAGCCGTGGTACGATCGATCGATCTCTCGATCGCGAGGATGAACGTTGCGGGATCGGATCCACGCGGAGGGAGAAAAATGCGCGACGCGACGCGACGCAACGCAACGCGCCTGCGCGGCGCGTTCCTCCCCGCGTGGAATCCCATATTCGAGATGCGTAGACGTGGGGAACGGAAACGATCGATTTGAATATCTGTGGAAAAAGGAACGGTATATTGGACGAGTGGCGCGATTTCTTTGCACGCCACGGTTGGCTCGCTTATCACGGTCGACACGATTTTTCGACCGGCCGACCAATGACGCGACATTTTGCACGCTCGTCCGGCCGACACGTTCCGCGCGTGAACCGTGAAATTAGTAGGACGCGTCGAATGCATAATAGCGACGCATCGGTTTCGTCGCGTGAAACTCGATTCTTCGGCGTACGTGGCCGCTCACCGGATGTGCTTGTCAAACAGCTTTTTTCCATCAGCCGCTTCCTACCCATGCCCGGGACATATTTTTTCTTTCATTCTGCGTGCCGCGGCACCACGGCACGCGGAATTTTAATTGCAAAAGGTGAATCAGAAAGGACGGTTTACAGCTCCCCACGGCAATCGGTCGATCCGCGCGCGTTAGTCACAGGCTCGCGAGCGCGCGATTCATAGATAATTTATGATCGATGCTCCCCGTCCCCCTTTCTCTTTTCTCCCCTTCGTCCTTTCTTCTCTTTTCGCGGGTGGTCCGCGCGGCCAGGCCGCGATCCGCCTCGCGAGTACGTGACCGGCCCGTGCCGAGCCACTTTCGATGATTCATACCGCCATCCGCGTCTTCGACGCCTCACTGTCTCCTATATAAAGCTTTCCACCGATTAATCGCCGGAATTAAATTAGCGTCGCTCCGAGCGCCATCTGGAACCCATGCAACCTATTACCACGCGCTCCGCGCTCGCTTTCGTTCGTTAGCTCGCCATTTCCCCATAGAAATTGCCTTCTCCATCGAAATAAACCCATCCCCTTTCGCTTCTTTCGCGTCTCCAGCCATATCGAGTACAACTGCGCGGAAATATTATCCGAGAATGATTTCCCGCGAAGATTCCGTTGGACGTGCCCACTGTGCATACCGGAAGGGGTAGCGACGGTCCCGAATTCCACGCCGACCCACGGATTCTCGCGTTCCGTTCCGTTCCGTTCCATTCCGCGTCCCTCTTGGACGCTTCTGACCCGAGTATCGCGATCCCGGCGATTAACGCGGATAATGGGAGCAATGAAAGCGGAAAACCGGCGAGGCCGAGAGTTCAAGCGTCCGCGTCGGAGAGTGTATCGAACGAGCGAATCGAGTAGCGTGCCCTTTGACACCGTTCATTCGCGCTAACCAATGAGATCATCCAGAAGTTCTCCGACGCACAGCCGCAGCCGGTTAATAGGGAGAAGGTGCAACGCCTGGATGACATCATCTCGTATTCACGCCTTGCAGAACGGGGAACACAGTCGTCGACACTCCTTAGAAAGTCTTCGAGACAAATAAATGCCTGGAAATTTATTTATCCGTGCTTCTCTGACAGCCACTGCGATAAATCTATCGCGGGACCGCGACGGGTATCGGAGAATAGATCTCGGGGAGGACAATGGCCGTGCTCCACGCGGCGAATTACCGGACTGAGGAACAGTCCGCGACGAGATCGCGTGGAAAATCCGGGATCGTTGGGACGAGATCGTTAGCCGAAACGGAAATAAAAGCTACGGGTCGACGTGACGGGATTGGAGCGGGTGTAACGATCCGAAGCCGCGAGCCGATCGAGCTAGATCGCCGTCGTGCCAATGGCGACTACTGAACCGTGCAGTATTTCAATGACGCGTCCACGCACGCCACGTAACGCGCGGGCACGAGTCACCGATACCGAGGACCCATCGACAATTCGCCTTGTCCGTGTTTAATTAACCGAACGCGTTCGCATTCCGGGGCGTGGACGCGATCCGCGTCCATTTTGTACCGCGTAAGGCCCCGGCGAGTCCTCGATCGATCGTGCTTCACCCCTCGATGATCCGTTCACGACGGTTCGCCGAACCGTCATGTGCTCTTGGCATGATCGATGCCGATCTAATCTCGCGACGCGTCGATACGCGGAACCGCAGCACGCGTGCGCGCGTTCTTTCTTTCCGCTCGAAGAATCTCGATCCGTCAATGCGGTCGGAGATCGAAAGCTGGTTCGGCGAATTTCCAGGCATCTCCTGCGCAGTCACGCGTTTCCGCGAACGCGTGGAAAAAACGCGCCGCGAGATAGGGGGCACCGGTGTCGGCTGATCGAAGCGATCGCTGTGCGCGCGTACGTCCGAGCTGAATGAACGTCGCGGAATAGCGTAGTATTTTTGTTGCTGGCTCGCATCGAGTTTCTCGTACCGGTCGAAGAGACAGGCCGCGAGAGAGGAGGGTCACGGAGGAGAGGTGGATTCGTTCATACAAGGTGGTTTTCATTGAAAGAACTCGTTCCTCGGGCCAAATAGGGTCACTCCATTCATCCTGTCGCGGAACGATCGGACGCGGAATACCTATTAGCGGTAACGGGAAGCTATCTCGCGGCGAAACTCGCGTTAATAACGAGAGTAGACGTTCGTGATCGAGACGTCTAACGAGCCGGGCATTTGGTCCGTGAAAGAATGGGAAAAATTCCAACGCTCTCGGGTCATCCGGACGAAGAACGTCGCTGGGAAAAATGTCTCGCGATCGATCTCGTTTCCTAGCAGGCTCTAACGAGCATCCGAGATCGAGATCGCGATAAGTTACGTCTCGTTTCGCGATCGAAACGGCGTGGATCGACGCAATATCGACCTACGCGCCCGAGTATCCAATTCCGAAGAAACGACTACGAAATCGGCGATAATGCGGCCGGTTACTGCTTCCGATTAAAAACGTACCGCGATAGCAAGGAGAGCCGGTCTGCCGCGAATGTCCGGCGCCTGTCGATTAATATTCATTTCCCGGATGACGCCGTTGGCGAGCGCGCGAATCGGCCGCGCCGGGTCCGAGGATCGCCACGAGGACGGCGCATAGACCGGTCTCGTCGGACGAGCGCGCGCTTTCGAGACGGTGGCGTGCATTTTCAAGCGGGTCAACTATTTTTATCCCACCGCGACGTCCTCTCCCGGTCGTTGTCCATTGCGCGCGGGGCAGCGCGATTCTCCACTGGTCCTCCTCGTCGCTTTCCCTCGACCGCGCTTGTAAATCGCGCGTGGAGCGCGCGGGACGAACCGGGAGCCTCGTTAATGCATTCGAAAAGTTTCCATCGTTCCCGCCGTCGCAGCCGCGTAAATTATTCATCGATCGCGCTGATCGCCGCGGGAAGAGTCACTCGCGACCGAGATGTCCTTTCCTTCAAGGTGCCGCTGTACCTAGAACAGCGGCAGAGTACGGCCACCAGCCCGAAGCCGCTCGGAAGACGCTCCGCGACGTTATCTATGATTTATCGATCGTGGCTCGTTACGCGTCTTCCTCCCCCGCGGTCACATTGTCTGGAAATAATTGGCTAAGGAAGCGGCTCGCCGCGCCTTAAATCAACCGAGTCGTTAATCCTGGTCGCGAACGTTTAGAGAAACTGTTGCAATTAGTACCGCGATCGGGTCATTATCGAACGCTTCCCACTTATCTACCTATTCCGCCGGGAATTAGAGTTGGCCGGCTAGCAATTTACCGTGCCCCCATCGCCGGAACGAGCAATTAGCTAGACGTAATCGCGATCTGTTCCATCGATGCCACAGCTACGACCTCCGCGTCCCATCGTCCGAGCCGCCAAAGACCCTGCATACTCGCGCTTCTTCCTCGTCCGCCATTTTTTTTTCCTCCTCTCTTATTCACGAGCGGTGCCCCGCTCTCGTGCCGATTAATAGATTCCACGATGCTCGATAAAGCAATAAGGTCGGTACACGAGCGTCTCGAAGCTTTCGCTTCGTTCTGCCGCAACGGTTCCATCGGCAACGGGGTCTAGTCCGGTCTAGTCTGGGACGTAAAAAAGGCACACAAGGTCTCCGCTAGGCACGTGTAATTGTAAAACAATGTCGCGCGATGCATAAGCGATACAGAGGCCCCGTTATCCAGGCGAACCTCTAGCGGACACCCCGCGGAGAAACTCGTGCCTCGTCGGTGGACCAGTTTCCAAACGACGTCGTCGTCGTCGTCGTTGTCGTCGTCGTCGTTGCCACAGCGTGTAGTCGGTTTCTCTGGTAGACGCGCTGCCGACGCATTAAACCGCGCGCGGTACACGTTTGCCCCGGGATGGAGAAGGACGTTAACGCGGCAGCACGTGTGCCGCCAGCGGCGCGGACGCAGCGCCACGCACCGCGAATCATCCATCGAAAGTTAATCGATCGGACGATAGTCCGTTCTCGTTTGGCCGGGACAATGCGACGATGACGTTTCTAGATCGGGCAGGAATGTCGATCGAACGATCCAATTGACCGCTCGTACGAACGTAATTTAGACAATGGCGGCGATAAAGATCGACGGGCCGCGCGCGGTACCAGACTGGCAGTCTCGCGATCCTTATCCGTGACGGCGAACGCAAACTCGTCGATCCACGCACCGAGCGATGTCGCGACGCGAGTACCTACCAGCGAGCAGCAGGTGTCCGGCCTGGCGATTCGCGTAGCAGGGGCGTGAGAAGATAATTAAGATAATCGAAGCCGAAGGCGCATTGTTCCGCGACTCTGCACTCTCCGGGCCCGGCGTTCGTTACACGCAGCGTTCGTTCCACGCACCTTTCCCCACGCGTGCTTTACGACCGGCGTAATTGCCGGTTTCCTCGCGACCCCCGACGACACTCACCTCTGGCCATCGGCCACCATTAAACGTCGTCGAGAGGCTCCACGACCTCTCCTCTCCGAAATGTCACCGGCATCGGGTTGCGTCCAATTACGCTCGCAGATCGCGTCGTCTCTCCCGCCGATTTTTCCCAACTCGGAGAAACTCTCCGAACGCTCTCCGCGTCACTTCCGCGTCTGCTAATCATCGTCGGAAGAGAACTCGCGGTCCCCCGCCATTGACCCCCCATCCAGCGATCTACGGGGGTGCGATCCAACTTCCTCGTTGCCTCCTCCAGTCCATCGTTTATCCTTCGTTTATCCTTCGTTTATCCTTGATCTATCGCGCGATTTATCCTCTATTTATAGACGGTTTAACGCCGGTTTTATACGGGTCCGACGGCTACCAGCGCGCGCCTTCCAGTCTAACAGCTCGACGAGTACCGGCCTTAACCCGATCCGACGGATACAAGCTGCTCCTTTTCAGCGGTTCGGAAATATCTCGTGACTAATCGCGTGCGCGCGCGCGCGCGCGCGGACCTGTGACGCAACAAAAGGTGTCTTTAGAACGCGAGTGGACGTGAAAAATTCTCGAGGGTCAAGAGGAGGCTTTTATCAAGCACCGTCTGCCCTGCGTACCAATGCCCACGGGGGACGGGCTTTCAATGCCTCCGAACGTTCGCTCGAGCCGCAAAAGTTCGTGAAAGCAGCTTCTACGAATTTAAGAATACGTGGTTGGACGATGCGCTTCGCATACGTTATGCTCTCCGCTCGATAAGAGGACGAGTCGCTTCGTTTCGCTTCGGCCAGCTGCACGCGGACGTTTGTCAGCCGGTTCGCCGAAAGGGGTCGCGCGATCTGCTGGATCGCGAGGGTTGCTGGATCGCGAGGGACGCGGGCGCTGGTGCTGCCACCGCTAACCGCTGTGCCGCTAGTGCCGCAGAAATAGCCGCGATGGCCGAAGATAGACGACTGTGGCCCGTTGTTGGCGAATGTTGGTAAACCGAGCGGAGGAGAACCTCGGGTGGGTCGTTGCTCTCCCCGAACGGGCCTCACCCCATGCGCGTTCGCGTTCCGCTATGATAATCGCTCACACTGGCCACGCAGGGTTATTCCACGCTGCAATTACCATTGTTGCGTGCGCGATTATTGCGCACCGTGAAAGCGGCAACCTTTCCGCGTGTTTTCACCTCTGACACCTTCGCCGGCGTTTGTTTGTTTGTCTGGCGTGTGGATGCGCGTCGGGATAAAAGAGAAGCGGGAGAAAGCGAGGAGCGAGGCAACAGAGACCAGCGTGGCTGGAAGGAAGGAGGGTATCCGGAAAAGAGCATAAGTCGGCCATTGGTATCCGAATAGAAGAGCAGCGGACGGAGCTGTCAGCTTCCACGACGCTGCGAAGGCATGCAAATGGAGGCAAAAGTACGTGACATAGCAATCACGGGACGTCGGATGGAATTAGAGAGTGTATCGGGTGAAATCGACGAAACGCTCGGCCGTCCGTTTTCGCGAGTGGCAACACGCGTTTCCCTTGACAGTTTATTCTCCGCGTATCTCGAATGGACGTTGGTCGGTGCATCGCTGAAATTCCACGCGCGTTCACTCCGCTTGTGAATCAGTCGGGACGGGTGACATCAATGGGCAATCGACGAATTCGCCTCGTTGTTATTCGCGCGAGCGTACGCGCTTCGTGGAAACGGGCCCGAAAGCGTTACGAAACTCTTGCTCCGTGCGAATGCCAACGTGCAACCGCCACTGGAAGACGAATCGCGCGGAAGCGCGCAAGTTGCGACGCGTATTCCATTGTCGCTGCATTCCCGATAAAATCGCTGTCGGACACGTGCTCGAGCAAACGGTTTACATGGATCGCGACGAGGAAACCACGGCGCAGATCGGTACGATCGCGACTGCGCACGAGATCCAACGAGATCGGACGAGGGAAGCGGAAGCTGCTCGAGCGGAATCGCTGGTGAACGCGAAGCGTGTTGCGGGAGATGAACGGGACTAGAGGCGATTAACGCGTCGAGTGCTGTGTCAGTCCCTCGGGACTGATAGTAGACTTTTCGTTTGGACGTTTTAGATTGACAAGGGGATTCTAGGGATTGACAAGTATCGTTTTCTTCAACAACTTGCGCTACCAATAAACTCAAACGCGTGTACCACAACGATCCGGTGTTTCTGTGACGATTGCCTGACGACGTGTATACCACGTCATTGGCGATTCTGCGATAAAGGCATTACGACGTGCCTGGCAGGTCTTTCCAGCGCAAGCGGTCAAGCTCCTAATATGCGCAATGCGCTGCTTTGCCCTTCCGACTCCATTAAGGAAATATCGGCAGGTGTCGCATGCGAATTTACGTATTCCTTACCAATGAAACGAGCATGGTCCAATCAGCGGGGAAGTCAACCCGCGCTTGACCCTGTGTTGGCTCAACCCCTTGCACTACGCTGAAACTCGGAAAAAGCCGTGCCAAACCCGTGTGCCCAAATAATCGGGGAAGGTGCCGAAAGATGGAGCCCGAGTATCGGAATTTAAAACACGATATCTTACGACTAATTGTAAGCGCGAGATAGCCGCGAACCCATTCGAGATATTCATACTTGGCCCGAGATTAAGACCACGAGTCTGACTCGAGATATTCGTGTTTGGCCTGAATAGTCGGTAACGAGTCAGACTCGTGATATTCAAGTTTGGCCTAAATTTTTCATCACGAGTCAGACTCGTTCAAGTAGCGCAAGAGGTTAAGGAGCACGCCCGGGGAGGAACCCGATATTGGCGTATTAGTCTTGGGCCACGTCAGGTCTGGCTTGGATATCAGATCCAATCGATGGTCTCCATGGCCCGTTTCTAGGTATTGACAGCGAACTGCTCGTTTGGTCGACACCGGTGCGTGAGACCGGCATTGTCAAGGGTTAAATTGTAGCGATAATCATTCTCGCCCTCGCCACTAGAGGGATTCCGACTTCGAGGACTTTCTCGCAAATCCTGCTAAAAGAAAGCCTCACTGATGAGTCCGTTAGCAGACCCGGGACGAAACGCATCCCTTCCTTTTCCTACCGTCCCTTTTAGCCACGCCACCACTACGGAGGATACCTGCGACCAGCTTGACACATCAACGACCGTGGGGGAGGATGCCCAGAAAATTATCAACGACAATTAACGCACAGAAATCTCCAAGACATACGCCAGGCACTGCACGCTTTGACAAGACAGTGTGTTGACATCTAAGGTCCATACCAGATGACGCGTGAAAAAGGAGAAACTCGCGAGCGATCCGCAGCAGATAGCACGCGAAACAGGAGAAAACTCGTGGGTGGTACGCAATGTGTTAACCCTTGCACTTATGGCTGAAGAAGAGCGGGTGTTCAAAGATTTTCTGGTATAAAGCTAACGATATTTTTTGGAGCAGTAAATAAGAATTCGCGTAATAATTAACACTAGGAATTATTTGGTTTCGATACCTCGCACACCGTTGCATAAATTTGACATATCAACGAGTATCGATCGTTGAAATTTTATCAGATGGTGACTGAGAGTCACCTCTCGAGTGCAAAAATCACCTCTATTCGGTAGATTAGGCGAGTTATTATTCGCTACGAATATTTTATTCTTTCAATTCCCGGAAAACAAGGAAGAGTTAACGCGTCCCGACGCTCGTCGTCGCGCTACTTTGGCAGATGGACGCGTAATAACGAACCGAGATGTCGTCTCTGGCGTTGCCGTAATAATTCTCACGGGCGGCTCAGGCCGGTTATAAATTGGACCGTGTCGTTTCCGGCTTAACGCGGTCGCTGCTAAATCGCCGATTACACCGGAGAAGTTAGTTTCGCGGGGAAGAGCTGTCCATCGACCGTCAGTAATAATAGAGCGAGCAGCTGGTTCCTGGAACCACGTAACGCTACAGCGAGATCGCGAAGGCATTAACCGGCGCGAGTGCACGCGTGCGCGATAAACCCCGCTAGGATCAGCATCCGTCGTGGATCGTGGATCGCACGTTCGCGGGGGATCTGGCTAAAGTTCGTTGACTTTTCTGGGAAAATCGTTGTTCGCGCGAAAATAAACCGCATTCCACGATTTTTCTGAAGAAAAGGCGCGAGTAGGAGTCTCTCGACGTTGATGCGGGACAGGGGATGCAAGACTTATTAGCATAACCGCGAATTCGTCGATGACGTGGTCCGATTGTCCAACATTCGCATAGATCGCATAGATGTAGCGACTATCATTCTCATCCTCGTTGTTAGATAGATTCCAATTTTAAGGAGGTTCGAGGACTTTCTCGCAAGTACTCGGGAAACCCCCACTTCCTATATATATTACTTCCAAACCTTCCAATATTATCCCCGTATAAGGGTCTGTTAGAATTTCTGACGTATGAAACGTATGTTGAATTGGAAAATATTGGCCTGCTAGAAAAAGCCTTACCGATGAGTCCATTAGCAGGCCCCTTCCTTGCGTCCTTCTACCTCTGCACCCTATTATAGCACAACGACCAAATAGGATGATATACCAACCGGCAGCACTATAGGCACGACAGTCAACAATTGCAACCACGTGAGAGGAGCCCCCACAGACTACTATCTAACCCTGGCTACTCCTGAGCAAGTACTACGTGTGCACCTTGGAAGAAAATGTGTCTAAAATGACACAAACCCTCATACTCTGACCTATTACACCTGTATTCCTTCGGATGGACTTCCTGCAAGGCAAACACGGTATTTAAATTCAAATGATCCATCGCAGATCATAGGTGATCACTAAGAATGAATTCGAGCAGCCTGCTAAAAAGCCTTAGTGACGAGTCCACTACTAGCAGGCCCAGGATGAAACGCATCCCTTCCTTTCCCTTTCATCCTCGTATCATAGCAGAACGACCAAGGGGATACCAACCTCGTAGAAGGGGTCCCCATCTAACACTGGCTACTCCTGAGCAAGTACTACGTGTGCACTTTGGAAGAAAATGTGTCTAAAATGACACAAACCCTCATACTCTGACCTATTATACCTGTGTTCCTTCGGATGGACTTCCTGCGAGGCAGACACAGTGTTTAAATTCAAATGATCCATCGTAGATCATAGCAGATCACTAAAAATGACTCAGAGCAGCCTGCTAGAAAGCGTCACTGACGAGCCCACTAACAGGCCCAGGACGAAACGCGTATCCCTCCCTTTCCCTTTCATCCTCCTACCTGCTACCCTATCATAGCACGACCAAGGGGGGATACCAACCCCGTGGGGGGGACCCCCACAGATTTCTCGACGACACACGTTCTCCGACGTGGAACAGGAGGTTTCACGTATACCTCGCGCGCTCTCTCTCTCTCTCTCTCTTCACCGCTCGGCTCGTGGCGTGCACCGCGGAAGATGGAAGATGGCTCGCAATTAACGCAGCCGATGCGTGTCGAATGGATAAAAGAACGCACGGCTGGCAATCGAATAATTTAATCGTCGCTCGCCGCGTGCTTTCTCTCGAATTCGATGCTAATTAACCCGTTAATTAGCCCGCGCATACGTACAAATTGAGCGCGCCGATCCGATCGCGATATCCAATTAGGCGCGTGCCTACGTCTCGGGACGTAGTTTCGTTCGCCAGACGACTCGTTATAATTGCAAATACACCGCGCGGAAATATCGAGTTTTCCGCGCATGTCGGCGCGCCGTCGCGAATTATCCCGACGATTGGCATTCGCGCTAAACGCGGAGTAAATAACGGTCAGAGGAGCGAGAAAAAAGGCGCGTCGCGGGTCGTAAATCCGAGGAAATCTCGTTGACATTTCCGTTGCGTAACCGATCGCTGCCTCCGGTCGAGCGGTCCGTGTCGGCGCGCAGGCCGCGCGCGCAGTTCTTCGCGGTTAATTTTCGCGCCTCGATCCTCTCCGACGGGTCGTCGTCTCGCGTCCTCTCGCGTCATCCTCGCGATTTCTCGCGCCGCGCCCAAACGCGGCGAAGGGATGTCAAATGTCAAAGGTAAAATTCCATCGGCAGCTCGATTGTATTCCTTCGGATGGACTTCCTGCGAGGCAGACATAGTATTTAAATTCAAATGATCCATCGCAGATCATAGGTGATCACTAAGAATGAATTCGAGCAGCCTGCTAAAAAGCCTTAGTGACGAGTCCACTACTAGCAGGCCCAGGATGAAACGCATCCCTTCCTTTCCCTTTCATCCTCGTATCATAGCAGAACGACCAAGGGGATACCAACCTCGTAGAAGGGGTCCCCATCTAACACTGGCTACTCCTGAGCAAGTACTACGTGTGCACTTTGGAAGAAAATGTGTCTAAAATGACACAAACCCTCATACTCTGACCTATTACACCTGTATTCCTTCGGATGGACTTCCTGCAAGGCAAACACGGTATTTAAATTCAAATGATCCATCGCAGATCATAGGTGATCACTAAGAATGAATTCGAGCAGCCTGCTAAAAAGCCTTAGTGACGAGTCCACTACTAGCAGGCCCAGGATGAAACGCATCCCTTCCTTTCCCTTTCATCCTCGTATCATAGCAGAACGACCAAGGGGATACCAACCTCGTAGAAGGGGTCCCCATCTAACACTGGCTACTCCTGAGCAAGTACTACGTGTGCACTTTGGAAGAAAATGTGTCTAAAATGACACAAACCCTCATACTCTGACCTATTATACCTGTGTTCCTTCGGATGGACTTCCTGCGAGGCAGACACAGTGTTTAAATTCAAATGATCCATCGTAGATCATAGCAGATCACTAAAAATGACTCAGAGCAGCCTGCTAGAAAGCGTCACTGACGAGCCCACTAACAGGCCCAGGACGAAACGCGTATCCCTCCCTTTCCCTTTCATCCTCCTACCTGCTACCCTATCATAGCACGACCAAGGGGGGATACCAACCCCGTGGGGGGGACCCCCACAGATTTCTCGACGACACACGTTCTCCGACGTGGAACAGGAGGTTTCACGTATACCTCGCGCGCTCTCTCTCTCTCTCTCTCTTCACCGCTCGGCTCGTGGCGTGCACCGCGGAAGATGGAAGATGGCTCGCAATTAACGCAGCCGATGCGTGTCGAATGGATAAAAGAACGCACGGCTGGCAATCGAATAATTTAATCGTCGCTCGCCGCGTGCTTTCTCTCGAATTCGATGCTAATTAACCCGTTAATTAGCCCGCGCATACGTACAAATTGAGCGCGCCGATCCGATCGCGATATCCAATTAGGCGCGTGCCTACGTCTCGGGACGTAGTTTCGTTCGCCAGACGACTCGTTATAATTGCAAATACACCGCGCGGAAATATCGAGTTTTCCGCGCATGTCGGCGCGCCGTCGCGAATTATCCCGACGATTGGCATTCGCGCTAAACGCGGAGTAAATAACGGTCAGAGGAGCGAGAAAAAAGGCGCGTCGCGGGTCGTAAATCCGAGGAAATCTCGTTGACATTTCCGTTGCGTAACCGATCGCTGCCTCCGGTCGAGCGGTCCGTGTCGGCGCGCAGGCCGCGCGCGCAGTTCTTCGCGGTTAATTTTCGCGCCTCGATCCTCTCCGACGGGTCGTCGTCTCGCGTCCTCTCGCGTCATCCTCGCGATTTCTCGCGCCGCGCCCAAACGCGGCGAAGGGATGTCAAATGTCAAAGGTAAAATTCCATCGGCAGCTCGACCCGAGCTGGCCAGGTACCGAACGCGGCGCGCGATCGGGTATTAATTTTAGCGTGGCTCGCGCATCCACGTTCGCGATTGCGTATTTGCATGGCAGAGGGTAGCCGCGCGTAGGAAGATCGCCTCGTAACGAGCGGATCGAAATCTTCGCAGAGGTGTATCTCGTTTCGCCAGCTATTCCGTGGTTGCATTCTAATTGAGCGTAACTATGCTCGGAGACGAAGCCACGCTGCAATTGTCGCTGGCTCGTACGCAGTCTCAGCTAATCTTTCCGTTTCAATGATTCATCCCGCGGCCGTCTTCGTCGCGTACCTTTCAATTACCGCGTTGCAATTACTCTCGCGTGGAGAGGGAAGGTTTCGCGGGAAAGGAGGAATTAAGAGTCTCGGCAGCTCGATCAGCCGGAGGAGCTTTCTTTCGTACGGGGCCGTCGTGACGAAGGTAAAATTAACTCGAGAAACGACCCGTTGATTTATGCACCCGAGTTGGCCACGTTTACGATCCTCTTAGCGAACTAACGCGAATGGTCCCGCTAGCAGGGGGGGACCACGGCGCTGCGACAGTTCGCCGTATCGGCCAACGCCGGAAACTTTTACGGATGACCGGGGCAACTGACGCCTCGAGGAGAACGTATACCTATCGCCGCGATTAACGTCAGTTTTGCAACATTTATCGTTGGTTAATAGTCCTGTCACTCCCCATTTTTCCATCCAAACGACCTCAAGCGCTCGAGCCGCCACGCGAACCTTCGTTGCGACACCGTTTTATTAGCCGTGTTTATGCCGACTCGTGCAAACTCGGCGTGGATGCATTTGCCTCGTTTCTCGAGATCTTCTGGGTCCTTGGCTTTCCCACAATCCAATAAACCCGTGGACTCTCGGATCCGGTCTCTCGAGGCAATCGGTAGGATAATCGGTCATCGGCTGTGGGATCGGCAGAGTTTCGGAATCGGCGCTCGGTAAAATGTACGTCAATGGCCGACGATGAATTATTCAGGAGCATTCGCGAGGAAAAAATTATTTACGAGTAAAAACCCGGAAATGGTTTGTCCGATGGTAATAAACGCGATGGAAGATCGAGATCGCACCGGTGATTCTCTCCTCGCGCGTCGCGAGGCGCGTTGTTTATCTCGATCGATGGAATAACTGGGTAATAGAGGATCGGGGAAAAAATTGGAATAATCAACGGTATAGTCGCGTTCCGTGGCCGCAATCGCGTCTATACCTGTCGAAGCAACGCTCGCGGTGCTTGGAGATAAAACCGCGTTTCGAGCTGATCGTGTAGCTGCATAAATATCGGGCGCGCGTGCGGACGCGCGAGTATCGTAAAGTATTATACGACGAGGTGTTCGACGAGGCATGCGACGAGGCGTACGACGAGCAAACAGACGCCGGAACATCTATGTAAACACGTCGGGCCACTGGGTGAAGGAAGCACGTGTTTTGTGGAAGCCGCATTCTGGTGCGCAGCGTCGCCACGGCGGCTCTCGAATGCTCGTGGAGAAAACGTAGAAAGGGTAAACTTTATGCTCTTGGCACGAGCCAACACCGACGCGTCGTTGCGTCACCGGTTGCACCACGATGGCACGCGTGGAGATTGCCCAAATAACCCGTTCGTCTCGATACTTTGAGCCGCGGCTCGCCGATACTCGTTGCGCCTCTGTCGCTTTCCTCGAAACGCGGCAAAGGGAAAGCCTGCGGACGTGGCTGAAGATGGCGAGAATCCGTGGACGCGTTGACGCGTAACCGCGAGGGGGTTAATCGTGCGACAGTGTTTTCGTTTATTAATAGAGTTTAATAATAGCGAGCGGAAAAATTGGATGGGATTTGTGCGTGCAACGAGGCGCGACAATCGTTGTCGCCATTATGAAAATTGTCGTGTCTGCGATCGCGATTACACGTGTATCGCTTAACGTCGTTTGCATAATCTTCCGTGATTGATACCTGGAATGTATTTTTGCCCCGATTGCTGCCACGTATTTTCGAGCGACACTTCCTCGCGACCGCAACCGCCACCGGCTCTTTCCTCGTTTATGCAAATCTCCGCGTTTAATAATTATTCCTCGCGAACGGTAATCGCGAACGTGTCGGATTCTTATTTACCGAGCATAATTGGAGCGTAGACGCGGTAATAAGCGGTCACGAATTTTTTCCACGACCAAATCGATATTCCGTCTGTCCGTGTTAGCGATTCAGGCTGCTAAACGATCGGTCTAGGGATATTCTTGGTCAAGAGACATTGCTCGGTTCGTTGACGCGTTGGTTGGCATAAACGACTCGCGTCTCGAGGGATCTCGAAAGGGGCCACCGTTGCGATATCCTGGCCGTAGGTTCACCTCGGCCGTACTACACCCGTTTTGCCCCGATATCTCTCGCCCACCGATCGCTCGCGAGCACGTTCACCTGTCGATACGTTGGCCGTCGTTCGATATTACAATTATCGCATGCGCGCATTAGCGACAGGCGCGGCTAATCAGGCCGAGCAAATTGCGCGAATTACATCGAGTCGCGACCACTTTACGAGTCGCGCGGGATAAATTGGCTTATATATCGCGCTGTACGGGATAATTACGGCCGAGACGAAGGGAGAGTCGAATAAATCACACTTTACGATGCCGGCGAGCGGTCCACTGCCTCGTTTTTCGCATACCCCGGATTGCTGCGCGATATCGTAACTTTCTTCGAAAAGCTGCATAGCTTCGAGAGACATCGCCTCTCGAATCGACGAAAGCTCGTCGACCCAGCTGACGCAAACCGGACGCCGTTAGCGCTCGTTAAGCCGCCACCACGACGATTCGTTTTCTCCGAATCGATGCGGACGGCAGAGCGTCGCGCAGCGCCGGTAACGAGGGCCAATGGAAATGGCCCACCCGTCGTAAATTCGACGGCATCCGCGTCGCGGTGCAGCCATGTCGCGTCGATGCTGGTCGGTCGAAGCTTTTCGAACCGTTGTACGACGTCGCGCGACGTCGTCGAGGAACGAAACGCCTCCGGGAATCGTCGCGAATAGTCACGAATAGTCTCGAATTTTTACGAATAGTTGCGAATAGTTCTCCAATCGTCGCGAATCGTAGCGAATAGTCGCGAAGCGTGGCGAATTGTTGCGAATAGTCGCCAACAGTCGCGGATAGTCGCAAATAGTCTCGAATCTTGGCGAATAGTCGCGCATTGTTGCGAATAGTCGCGAATTGTTGCGAATCGTCGCCAATAGTCGCGAATAGTTCTCGAATCGTCGCAAATCGTGGCGAACTGTTGCGAATCGTCGCTAATAGTCGCGAATAATCGCGAACGCCTTCTCCAGTCGTCGAAAATTGTAGCGAATCGTTGCGAATCGTGGCGAATAGTCGCGAAGCGGGACGAATTGTTGCGAATACGTCGCAATCGTTCGCGATAGTCGCAAATAGTCTCGAATCTTGGCGAATAGTCGCGCATTGTTGCGAATAGTCGCGAATTGTTGCGAATCGTCGCCAATAGTCGCGAATAGTTCTCGAATCGTCGCAAATCGTGGCGAACTGTTGCGAATCGTCGCTAATAGTCGCGAATAATCGCGAACGCCTTCTCCAGTCGTCGAAAATTGTAGCGAATCGTTGCGAATCGTGGCGAATAGTCGCGAAGCGTGACGAATTGTTGCGAATCGTCGCTAATAGTCGCGAATAATCGCGAACGCGTTCTCCAATCGTCGAAAATTGTAGCGAATCGTGGCGAATCGTTGCGAATAGTCGCGAATAGTCGCAAATAGTCTCGAATCTTGGCAAATAGTCGCGAATAGTTCTCGAATCGTCGCGAATCGTGGCGAACTGTTGCGAATCGTCGCTAATAGTCGCGAATAATCGCGAACGCCTTCTCCAGTCGTCGAAAATTGTAGCGAATCGTTGCGAATCGTGGCGAATAGTCGCGAAGCGTGACGAATTGTTGCGAATAGTCGCCAACAGTCGCGGATAGTCGCAAATAGTCTCGAATCGTTGCGAATCGTTGCGAATCGTTGCGAATAGTCGCAAATAGTCTCGAATCTTGGCAAATAGTCGCGAATAGTTCTCGAATCGTCGCGAATCGGCTCGAATCTTTACGAATTGTTGCGAATCGTCGCGAATAGTTGTGAAATCGTGGCGAATAGTCGCGAATCGTGGCGAATCGTAAAAAATATCGTCGCGAGCTCGCAGATCGATGGTCATAGCTTCCTAGAGAATTTCGGAACGGTGACCAGAGCGAGGTAGGAGAATTAGTTCACCGTGGACGAATTAGGATGACGAGTGGAACGATTAATTTTACGGGAACGAGCTCGGCAGGCGTTTCCCGTGGTTCTGCCTCGAGCATAAAGCTCCTTTATGGCGATCGAGGGGGATGGCCACCCAAGATTACGCATGTCGGCTAACAGGGAGCAGCCAGCGCGGTTCAGATCCGCGGCCTACCGATCTAGGAACGTTACCGCGAACAAAACGGACGAAAGGAATTTAGAATACGACGGAAGGCACCCTATCGCGCGCGCGACGTGTAAATTTAAATGCACCGAAAGTTTGCCAGAGGTCGTTGGTGGTTTAGCAACGTGGCTCGTTATTCCTCGACCACCGGTCCGACCAGGCCATCGTTTATGCCTCCCTCTCGGCAGTTCGGGCTATTGTGATTCCTCGGGTACTTTGCCTCGTAAAGATGCATTTTCGGAGTTAATTCGCCGTTCGAGGGAGAGACGATGGCCGCTCACGTGACTCGTGAATGGAACGTGATCGCCATAGGAATCCTCGGGCCGTGCAGAAACCAGGGCCTCCAACAGGATGCCGATTTCGAACCGTGGAAAGGACCTTCTTAATCCCTCCGGAGAATGCGAACTCACGCCAGGTCGTTCACGAGCTTTCCACTCGGTCCACCGACCATTTTTCTCGGTTTCCTCGGTTTCCTCGAAACGCGAGGCCTCGGAAGATCCCCGGTGGAGATCTCGCGAGGAAATTATGCTCGGCGGATCCCGGCGTGGTACAGACAACGCGGCGCCCATAGCTCGTGCGTACAGGGAACCTTAATGGTCCCACGAGCCATGATAACAGCAACCCCATTAAGAGTTCCGTTAAGGTAAACAAGCGTTCTTCCGTTCTCGTAGCCACTTTAGATGGCCGCGATCCGTGGCTCGAGCTAGGCCTTTTTATAATGACTTCATCCCCGTGCGAGCGCGATTCCTGCTCGAAGGTGGTAACGTGTTATTTAACCGATCGTTCCTCTCGCGGGCACCGTCTGCCAAACGAAATTACTCCCAGGCCGTTTCCTTCGCAGATTTAATGGAAATCTCTGCCACGAACTCCGCCCCTAGGCTCACCTGCGAGCTCGACAGTGTAAACAAAATTAACGCCTGCCGATTGCCCATCCTAATTACTATCACGGCCTCTCGGGACCGGGCATAGCGAGTTACGAGACACGGCCGATGGAATTGAATCGCTGCGTGGCGGGAGATCGTTAACCGATTCCGTTCCGAGCCACCTGCCACCTGCGTCTCGCGTTCGAGCCAGATTTAGATACCGTAGATACCGCGCGTTTGGCTCGCGAAGACAGCGCGTAAATATTTTTGGATTTTATCGGCGCATCGGGCGAGAATACGCGTCGTTGGAAACGCTCCAGGTGCACGCGAGAATGACCCGAATAGGAGAAGGACTCTCGGCCCGACAGCTGTGTGACCCGGTCGCGCCTAATTTCCAACCCCCTGTGTTTGTCAGACCGCTAGTTGACGCGGAAGCAACGACCGGTCGCTCGCTGGACACGCGATATCCACGGCTAATAACTCGATCGCGCGCGATTCGACCTGGAACCGTTCCAACTCCTCGATGATGCATCCGCAAACGTGGATATCGCTGGGACGTCGCGTCTGTATATTCGTGGTGTGTACATCAGCGGAGACGAGCGAATCGCAACGCGTGGAGGAACACGAGCAGGGTTTAAATGTCGCCGGTTTCGCGCGACGAATGTCGCGAGGGTTTAGTCACCTCCGCCATTGTCGTCACCGATCACCGGTATTACGGATGGGATGTTAAATAACTCGAGGATTACGTGCATTTCGTCTTGGACGGTATCCAATCCTCCGTATGTGCCAGTCCAGATGCACACACACGACGCCGGTGAGCAAAGCGTCCCAGAGACGATTCTCGTTGCTCGCGAGCTTCCAGGAATTAATTAGCCTATGCGTGCCGAACGTTTCGTAAACCGCGGTGAAATTCGTGAGTCACCGATTTACCAGGCCCCGAGGATCTCGTGCGCCGCGCGAGATCTCGATGCCGCGATAGGCGTATCTCGCGATACTCGGCTCGCAATCTCTCGCCTGCGATTGGTTCAAATCGAGTCGGAATGGAAATCGTTCCGCGGATCGATCGCTACGAGATGGATCGTTTCGGAAGACGCGTTGGATCCGTGCCTGATGGCGGTCACGCGTCCGTTACGCGTAAACGCGGTTCGCCAACCGATGCGCGATTCCCATCGTTGCGATTCTACCCGAGACTTGCCCCATAAAGGATTCTCCTGGGAGCGAGCTTGTCCTCTCCAGCTGCCTCCTCATGGGTTTCCACGCTAGCTTAAATTTAAATACGGTTATTAAGGCTGACCGTGAGTCAGTGGAACGCGGTGAAACGCGCGCAAAGGCCCCGGCCCGCTCAGGCCTGGCCTACAATTCGTTGGAATTCGGCCTATTTTTGTCGATTCATTAAGCGCTTGCACGCGGCTTCTTTATACTGGTAGACAGCGATGCCGATGATTCATCGCCGTGCAGATTAGCAGTCCGCGAAACGGTCCTATGCATCATCTCTTACGCTTTTTGATGTCTGCCCCCGCTTATCATCTCCTCGGTGACGATGACTTCATTACCGTTTAAAACTCTGCCGAGAGGCGAATTTCGTCGCGTCGCGACTAGGGTTCAGGGGACCGACCGCGACTCCCAAGTATGGTCGGGGCACACGGTCCCGCAGGACCCCGCGAGACAGCGGGCCACGAATTTTATGCACGACCGAACGAGCTTCCGCGGTAAGGCTTTACGGCCGATTTATGGGTGTTCCCCGCGTGGTCAGGTGGCAAAGTCATTCCTTAATGCCTCGCCACGAGGCCGCGTTTCGCCGAAACCCTGGGGAATCGGCCCGACGGCTCCTCGCTACCGTAGGGCCCCTCTCTCGGTAGCTCGTCGCCCGCGTGAACCGTGAGATAAAAAATAATCGAATTCGCGGAACCCCATCTACGTCGTTTCCACGAAGCTTATCGCGTGTTTGCCGATCTCTCTCTCCGCTCGTCACCGGTTTCGCCCTTCTCGCTGCGCGCGAGTCGATGACGGTGCGACTCGCGAGTCATCCTCGTGTATTCCATCACCGCAGTCGTCGTTTCGAATCTCCGCGTCGCGACAGGTGGAAACGATCCAACTAGGAAGCCGGGGAGCGGAATCGCTCGTCGTTTCCCGCTTCACCCGCTTTCCACGCGTTCGCGCGCGGCGAACGTTACCAAGTTTAGCGCGTGCGAGCAATCGACGCGCGGGTGTCGCCGCGTAATTCTTCCAACCAGTTCGCGGCGATTAGCATAAAATTTTACGCGCCGTCATAGCATTGGCGCGGAGTGCGCGGTCTCGCGCGCAGCGGGAATACCGATCATTCGCGGCAACGATGTCGAGATTACCGTTAACTCGTTCGAAAAACACGCGCGTTTGCATTCTAACGCGTAACGATGATCTCATTAGACACTGATGCGTTTCTTATCTAAGGTAGGTCGTGTCGGATCAATCGTCGACTGTAAATACGATCGCGGACGGAGAGGAACGCGATTATACTCGAAACCAGCCAGCCGACGTCTGTTCGTCTAATCTCTCCCATGGGTTTTCTCTCTTTGTCCACTCGTCTCGCGGACGATTCTTGTTCGTGAACTCGCTTATCTTCGACTTCTAACCTAACGAGATTACACGACCCTTAATTTCGCCCAGCAACCGGATTATCCGAGCTACTCCGAGTAACGCTGCGCGCCGCGCGCAAGGGAGACGCGAGAGTCGCCATTTCCTCGCCATTTCCTCGCCATTTTCGCGTATCGATGCAACGAGGCTCCCTTTAATAACGCACGATCGGCGGAGAGATTCGCGGCGGAAACCACGAGAAGCAACTGCACGTAGAATTGCTCAATTACCCGCCGCGGTAATTCCACTCGGGTTGGCATGTAGAAGTAAATCGCCGATGGAACGTGGCGGGTTTACCTTTGTAAATTGGCGCAAAAAGATCGAGCCACGATCGCGACGACAGCCGACTCGATTTCTTTTTCTCCCGCCTTTTTGCTCCCTCTTTCCCCCCGCGAGGGTAGTCACCGGCTACCGTAGAATTAACGTGTCCTCCCGCGGTGAGTCGGTGCTTCGATTCGAGGCATACCCTCCATTTTTCTTTTCGACGGTCCCCGTCTAATTGCGGCTACCGGCGCTCCTCTCCCATTCCTTCGCCCTTTCATCCCCTTTGTCCTTGTGTCCTCGTTACCCCGACTTTCTCCGTCATTAACGGCCTCGTCGATTCGTCATCGGCACAAGCTTCCATTCGAAACGGAAGACACCTTCGTGACGAACGAAGCACGTTTCGCGATCCGTTCGACATCGCTGCCTGAGCTTAACTCGCCCGCGTCTGACAGCTGCGCCACAGTCCGATTAATGCATCTGCCAGGATCCCTGCGGTGATTCGTCCGTCGAGACTTTTTCGTGCCCGCCGCTGCTTTTTCGGCCCCGGTTAAATTCACGCTCGCTCGTCTCCGAAATTTAGGCTCGTCGATCAACGCCTCGAACGGGGACCCCTTGCGTCCTTCTCTCGCTCTGGACCCTGGCTCGCCAAGGAAATTTCGCGCGCCCGAGGACGCCCATCCATCCTCGCCGCTGATGATTCAACTTTCGTAAGTCGCGCGCTTTTTGTCGGCCGACGATTACTTCCGAAGGATGTTAAGGAGAAAAGTGGGGCCCGGCGCTGGTTCGCAGACCACTGACCCAGTTCAGTTCGCGTTGGCTGACCGTGCAACTATCGCTCTCGTCCGGTTAGCCGTCCTCGAGGATCGCGGGTCCAAGCGGAATTGGATTATCGGCGGACCGTTTCCTTCGAGAAACTAGCAACCTAACCGCGAGAGATAAAGAGTATCCTTTGGGCGATTATTTGCAGCGACCCGAGGCGTGGAAAGATGGAAAGGACGGGCCCCGGAGGTTTATTAGCACCGCGTGTTCGCGGGAGAGGTCGGTGGCCGAGGTTCGACGAAGAGGGAACCCCGGCACATTGGTATCGTGGACCGGCGTCGCGGTGTGGATTTCTCGCGAGACTCCGGTAATAAAGCGCGGCGGTCACCGCGGTGTCTTCGAGGTCGTACCTGCAGCAGACAGGCTCGCGTCGGGTGCACGAGAATTTTGACGCGGATAAAAGTGGCTTGCGGTCGGTTGCCGTCTGCATTGCCAAGGTCGATCTAATCTTGGCCCCCATAGGTGAGAGTAGGTAAGAGAGTAGGAACCGCCCGTCCTCCACGCGTCGCGTCACGTCGTGTCGTGTCGCGTCGCGGACACTCGTACGCTAATAACGAAGGAGAGAGCGGTGGAGGAAAGCGAATTTGAAAATAGTTCTCGGAAGTGGGACCGTGGAAGTCTGGAGTGGCCAAGGGTCGCGCCACACGGCGTCGATGAGAGAGGTGGAACCGAAATAGAGGCGTCTCCGTGGCGGCGTCTCGCGAGCGCCTATCGTCAAGGACGAGAGTCACGAAAGGATGTTTCAAGGCGAATCGTCGCGATCTTCTGCACCGATGCGTTCTCCGTGAAAGTCGATCGGCGAGTCGCTGGCGTGGAACGGACATCGTTAAACGGTCTGCCGTGTTTCGCCGCGTAGAAAGAAATGGAGACTCTCTTTCCTTCTCCGTTCCCTTCTGCCTTCCTCTCCTTTCGATTTTCGAGACGGCTCGCTGGCACGGGAGAAATAACACCGGAGCGTGACTACGATCCGAGAGGGAGAGCATCGATAAGGATTCTCTCGCGTGTAGCGGCGCGAGAGTGCGCGCGGCGCGAGATCGTGCTCCGTAAAATCGAGCCACGACGATCTTAATCTTCGTGGACAAGGTCGATACCGAGGAGGAACACCCGAGGAGGAGGCTTTACGACTTCCAGTTCCGTCCGTGGCATCGAACGCTCTCGCGAACCCGGGCTCCGGGGAATGCTCTGGAAGGCTGTGAGACCGAAACGGAACGGAACGGAACGGAACGGAACGCGAGAGTCGCGCCGCGCGAGCGGATTTCTGCAGGGAGCCGAAACGGAACGGAACGGAACGGAACGGAACGGAACGCGAGAGTCGCGCCGCGCGAGCGGATTTCTGCAGGGGAGAGAGATCGGCCGTGGAGGATCCGCGGCCACGCGCGAACGTTATCAAGGTCGACCACGAGACAAGCTCGATCCGACGATCGGGAAATATCTAATCCCGCATAATCAGGTGGCCGGTACCACGCTCGTAAATCTGTTCCGCCATCGGAGAGAACAGGAATTCCTCGTCCGTCTAGCGTTTATCATCCATCTCGACTACCGGCTAATCCCGCGACTACACGCCACTCGCCTCTGCGTATCGAGATACTACGCGCCGCTCCGCTCGGACTTTCGTTAGGAATTTCCTAGGCCGATCTCGAGACGCGAGAAATGGAGAAAAATATGGGTGAAAGCGTATCGACTAACCGAATTAGTGACGTCCGCCTGCATGCCGGTGTCCTCGTCCACTCCAGCCTTCGCGAGATCCTCCTCCTTCTCGTTGTCCGGCGCGTTCACGTACTCGTCGTAATCCTGCTCGAGACTCTTGGTCTTTGGCTGATTATCGTCCATCTTCGAGGAGCCGGCTTTGTTCTTGGTCGCGAGGTTACCGACGTTCTTCGGCGATTTACGCTCGATCAACGAACCCAACAGTTTGCCTGGCAAATTTTCGGCAAACTTTCTCGGCGTCGACTGACGCGAACCGGACGCAGCCGCGTTGACGTAGGCAGAGGAGCCGACGTTCTTGCCGCGTTCGTGAATCACCGGCCTGGTGTAGTTCCTCGGCTCGTACTTGAAATTCCCGTAGCCGTCTCGCTTCGTATATCTGTCTACCTCGATGTTTCTATAGTCCCGCTTGACCGTGGGTCTCGGCGTGGTTGGATCGTCGGACGTCAACCATTTGATGATGTCGTCGTAAGTTTTCAGCGGCGGTTTCTTCTCGCTCTTGTAAAAGTCGTTGTCGAGCTCCTCGTCCTCTTCGTCCTCCTCCTCGTCCTCGTCCTCGTCCTCGTCCTCGCTCTCCTTCCAACTCTCCTCGTCCTCGTCATCTCTATCCGCGTCGTACGCGTCGTCCACGTGGTAATCGTAGTCGTCGGAATTCTCCATCCTCCTCCTGTTGTCCGTCTTCGAATACGAGGATAGTCTGGATTCGGTGGTCGAGTTCGATCTTCTCCTCCAATCGTCGAATCTTCTCGCGGGCTCCGACTGGTCGGAGCGATGTCTCTTCCTCGCGTACCTGGAAACCGCGATCCTGTGCTTCCTGCCGTTTTTCCACCAAGCACGATGCCCGTCGGCGCTGTCGTCCTCGTTGTGGACGCGCGGTTTCTCGTAGTCGTACTCCTCCTCGTTCGAGTCGTACTCGGCCTCGCGATTTCTCGAATAGCCGACGAGCCTGCGATGGCTCGTCCTGCTGTCGGACCTCAGCCTGTAGCCGCGACCGGGCTGGTATCGAGGAGAACCTCTGCGTCTCTCGTCGTCCTCGTCGTACCAGCCGGTTCCGCGATAACCGCCTCGGTGATACCTAGTCGGGTAACGCGATTCGAACATCCGCCCGTGAACGGCGATCCTCGAGCCTCGTAGAGGATAGGATCTCTCGTAATAGGACCGAGCTTCGTAATCATCTTCCTCCCTCTGCTCGTCCTCTCGATTCTCTCGATCTGCGGCGGCCAACACCGAGTCCTCCTCGTAGTCGAGTTCCTGCGACCAAGACGAGGATCGGGGTCCGTCCAGGACGAGGTCATGACGATTTCTTCTCCCGTTCGAGGACTCGTGTCGGTGCCTGTGTCTGTGTCTGGCGTCGTTGGCGGTGTTCTCGCGCGGATGCCTACTAGCCTCGACCACGAACAGACCGTATGCCATCAGAAGGACGAAGAATAACACCACCAGCCTGCTGTCGCGCGTCATTTCGTCTTCGGAGCCGTGCGTCGTCTTCCACGGTGCACCTTACATTATTATCCCAGCGACGCGAGATTTCGTCGGCGAAAACGCGGGGTGGGGTTGGGCGCTCCGGCTCGGTCAACGATGCATCGCGACGAACTCGCGGCGGCACCACGTCGTCTGAGCAGGATCCGCGACTGGCCGTTGCCGCGATCGAGACATTAATGATCGACCGCGCGCGGTTTACGACGCCGCCGGTGCTAGAGGTGGCGTGTGGAACGCGCGAGCTAGATGCGGCGGCACGGTTCGATCGCCAAAGGCGATTATTAGTCTCCGCGACTCTCGAAGAATCAACGTAACGGTGACGGGATCTCACCGTTGAACCACGTGGTACGGATGGCGCGCGCGATCCAAGCGAGCGAACCAGAGTATCGCGAATTTCGCTCCCGTGCAACGTCTCTCTGCCTTTCTGGCCGCGTTCCAGTTCACTCGTCGTTCCGATTCCGCAAAAATGTCCCCGCGATAACCGACCACTCTCCACGCGCTCTCCTCTCCAACCTCTCGGCTATCGTCGTCTCCGGCAAACGCTGCGCGCGTCTCACCGCGCGTCCATCGCGCGCGTTCGCTCGCCTACCGATCTTTGCCTGTCACTCGTACTCGTTCGCCGATTCTCCACTCGGGGATCTCGATCGCAGGATCGACGGGACGTCGACGACGATGATGACGACGACGACGATGGAGACGAGGGTCGTGACACGCGTGTCCGCGCACTTTTCTCTACGATGAACGTGAAACGGGATCGAAAGGCGCGCGCGCGCGCGTCCTCGCAGCCGATACCGGCTTCGCACTGCTCGCTCGAGTCCAGAGCACGCGGAGATTACACCGAATCGTATCGCGGACCGAATGTCGCGGGCGACTGAGGCCAGCCTCTCCGGCCGCCGGCCTGAGAGATCGCGGAACGCAGCGCGCATGCGTGCGGGCGATATTCGTCTCCCTCTCCCGCCCCCTCCGTCACCCTCGGCCGCCGACTTTTCTGCGTCCCCTTCGTCCCTCACCTGTGCTCTCGTGTGTGCCACCGCAACAACCGTGCACACGCTGTTTCACGGACTCCCAGTGGACGCGCCGCGGTACACCTTGGCTCCGGGACGCGGTCCCATCCGACCGCCACGACCACGACCTTTTCTCGTCCCGACCGAAATCCTCGCTATCAAACCGCCTTCACTCTCGCTTTTCTTCAATTTTCTCTCACCACGTGGCCGACAATCAACCTTCAGCCCTGCTCTCTCTCTCTCTCTCTCTCTCTCTCTCTCGCTCTCTCTTTCTCTCCCCCTTTTCGGCGACCAATTATACGACTACGACCGCGACGACGCTGCTCCGAGGACTGGCAGCCACGCGGCTCGAGTCGTTTACGTCTACGCTCGGTTCGGTTATGTCGCGGTGGCGTCGGGACGACGCTCGGATTCGGAAGCCGACGACGGTGCGCTAGACGGAGGAAGGCATCACCGGTACGCGTTTCCCTTTATCCACCCGTATCGAGCCGTGGCAGCCGGTACACGTGTTCCCGTCACGGTTCGCAACCGATTCGTGTACCGTCCCGATTTTACGATCGTCCGGAGAGATCGACGCCGGCGACCGGCCGCCCTTTTCGCCTTCCCGGCTCCCATTCACTTTCGCGTCGCCATTCAGAGATACCCCGGGAGGAACCGGGGTCCGGCGGTGCCACGAAATCCGGTCGAGAGGGACTGGCGCGAGCACGAGAGGTCGATAGGATCGCGATGCCTGCCTTACAACCGGTACAACGAGGACTGGTTTTTCGTCGCGTACGGAGGTCGTCAGACGCTTTTTGTCGCCCTTTTAAGCCGGCCGTGGTGCGCGCCGCGATAAATAAACACACGGTAGCCCTCGGCACTGGCTTCCGCTCCGATTCGATCCTCGATAAAGCCGCCCCCCGTTCGCGACCTATCACCAGGCGTCATCGGTTCCCTCCGTCCCGTGCACGAGAATTCGCCCTCGGAAATTTATCCACGCCGTCTCCTTTCCTCCGTATCGGCTTTATCGCCTGTCCACCGTGCCCCGGCTTTCTCCCGCGGACGTCGCGACGGATACGGCGACGCGCGCGTCGAAATGTACCAGCGGGTTAATCGTTTCACTTTCGCCGCATCGCGTTACCGTTATTAATTCGCGGCGATTTGTCGGAATCAGCGGCGCAGGCCGAACGCGCCGCCGCGAAAACGACGATTAAATTGCATCCTGGTCGGGGAATTCGAGCGGTGCCGGCGTGGAACGCGTGTAATCAGCCTGCCAGATAAATGATTCGAGAGGCCAGGTGAGAGGGACGAGCAGACGAATAAACGACGCGCGGTCTCCGACTCTGTAAGACACTCCCGCGGAATGCAGTCGTTTCCACGCGGCACGCCGGTGAAATTAAGAGCCGCGATCATCCCGGTGCTCGTGCCGCTGACAAACGCACCGGTCCCCGGAATGCATTTTTCCCGCCGATATTTCCCCCGATTATCTCGCGTCGCCGATTCTTCTCCACGAACGCGCATCCGAGCCAACGATCCCTCTGGCACCCCTTCCCGATCGAGAGAAAAGGCAACCGCGGTCCCTCCCCCGTGCAATTCCGTCGAGATTTTCGCCAACACTTGGGAAAATTAGCTCTAAAGATCCCCTCTCTTTTCCACCCGGGGAAAACCCTGCGTTTCGACCACGAATATCGCGAACGACGTCGTCCGACCGAGAAATCGTTGTGTCGCGCGAGAAATCGTCTGGATTTTCCGCCATCTCGTCGCGCGCGCGAGCTATAATCGAGAACAGGAAGCGATTGAGATTACACGGACCTACGAGAAAACCGGGCTGACATCGGCGCGTAGAGAGCCGAGGCACGCAGCTTTCCATCTAAAAACTTTTGCCCAGGTTCACGAGGTTATCTCGCGAGATTATGCTTGTAGGTCACTTTGCTACTCCCTGGAATCGTAGTTCGCGACTCGACTTCTCCGTGTCAACTTTGTCCGACTTTTTTCCTCCTTTCGAATTCGTCGCGCATTACGCAACGTTTCACGCTTCGCGACGGAGCCGTCGAGAGGCAGACGGTGGCACCTCGCGGAGCGTGCAATCGCGTTTTCGTCGGTGCTTTCGCACGGCGCGCACCTGTGGACCGTGAGAGGTCCGAGACGAAAGGAGACGAGACGAGAGGAGAGGAGAGGAGAGGAGAGGAGAGGAGGAGCGGGTCCGATAGCCGGAATACCTTCCTCAGCTTCATCGAAGGCCACTCGCCGCGCTACCGGCGACCCCTGACATCTCGCCGTCCGCCAACGGCACCCTCCCACGGGCCCCTGCTCGTTTTCTTTCACCGCGTCACCTTGGCACCGAACGTTGCCGCGGAAAAATTCCCCGTGTTCGGAATTCGAACGCTTCGATATAATTGGCGTTCTCGTCGCGTCGATAGACAATGAAATTCCTCCGTTATTATCTATAGTCGTGCCGGCACGCAACGAGCATTAACCGGCCGGTCGAAGCGAGTTAAACGGTTACGAGAGCGAATCGGGAATAATCGAAAGGCAAATAGAAAAGATTAAACTAGGGACTCGCCTCTACGCCTGCATCGCTCGTGTCAAATGGTAGCGCAAACACCAGCCCGAGGAGCGTTCGGTCGGTAACGGGCTCTCTGCCATGTTTGGCCAGCGCTGCTTTCAATTTGGTAATTAAGCGCTTCGCGCGATAGCCGATCTACGCGATTTTTCTCCGTCCATCTCGTCCCGGGATACGCTTCGCGGTTTCCGTTTTGTTATTCCATTTTTCTCACCAAACCTATTCCATCGAGGGGTGATCCTCGAATGATCGCCTTTGTCGCGTTTTCCGTAACTAATCTAGGGAATCGACCCGACCCGAACGGTAGGCAGCGCCTCGTATTCCGCGACACGCGCCGCGTGACCGATCCTCCGTTCCAGGGATTAGAAATGGACCACCCGCGTCACGGATGGCGACTCTGAAAACCTGCTCCTCCGCGCTCGCATCTTCTCGCCGAAACGACGCATGCGCGGTTGCCCCGCGTCGCGAGGGAACGCGGGTACCAGCCCGCGGAGAAGGCAGGTACCCTAGGATGAATAGACGAATCGGATGAATTTTGCACATAGTTTTATTGTTTCGTTATCAAACGCGGTGCGCCGGCACCGTTTTACGCATTCACAATCCTTTGGCTTACAGATATACGCGTTACACAGCTTACGTACAACTCTAATACCGCGTTTCTTTTCCGATTCCTGCTTTTCCTTCGCTCTGCAACCTCCTTCTGCACCTATGTCTGAGATATGTTAAAGGCAGGTACAGGAGATACGTCGGTGAACACTAAACGGGTACGATAAAACACGCTACGAGCAAGTCTCGCGTTCGACGCGGCATCGTAGAAAAAGATCCGCGCGTCCCGAAGGTGTAAATGGTGCAAAAACGCGTGATCAGTGCGCCAGAGCGTGTGATCCGTCGATCTGGATTCCCTTGTCGCCATTCCCGATTCCACGATACGTCGTGCGTACGCCGAATGTACGAGAATTCGTCGTCCGATCGATTTGCCAAACACCGAGTCAATCGCAATTTCTCCAGCGGGATCAGGCGCGACGCGAGGTGTCTATTCCTATTAGGTACAGTTCTTCCAACTATCGAAACGATCTTCCTACGGAACGAACGATACCAACGCAGTGACCTCGCGTCGCGTTCGATCGTGCTGGAAATCTACGAAACGTGTCGATGCGATGGAAAATAGCCGCCGTGTGTGTATGTATATGTGTGCGCGTGTGTGTGTGTGTGTTTGGAAAATGGCGAAAGAAAATAGGAGCAGAACGATGGAGTGTTTGAAAGCAAGGTTGTCTCGCCACGATCGAGGGGAATAATCGTATATCTAAGAAAGCTCCCTTAAAATACTTAGAAAAAACGTTTGCGAATAAGCTTATACGCTAGAAAGTACATGTCCACGATGAAGATTCTAACGAGAACGTCCGATCGGGGCGATCGTTACATATCGAAGAATGCTTTTTTTGATTGATTAAAATCCCGACGAGCTTCCGACCGCGATACCATCTCGTTTCGTCAGCCTCGTTTCCTTCCTTCGTCGGGGGGTAAGCAAATTCCGTGGCGACGGAAGGAAACGCCGAGATCCCTCCGTCCCTGTCCTCCCCCGAGTGCACGCGAAACGCGAGGAAAATTGTTCAAACCGTTCACAATATCGTGGGGAGGAAAACGCTGGCGAAGATGGTGGTCGCGAGCGTGATCGACGCGACGCCTACGCTCGACGCACCCGACAAGCGGAGGCTCTTCATCAGCTCTTGCGGCACGTCGACGAACACCTTCGTCACACCGATATCTTTGATCAACGTCGACAACTTCTCCGCGTCCACCTTGTCGCCCTCGCTCGACCACACGGTCAGAGTTACGTTCTTCATGCCGGAGCTCTTCTCCATCAGCGTCTTGATCACGTCGCTGTCCTGCGCGGCTAGGCCCGCTCTTACCGGGTAAGTTATCGGCTGGGTCACCTTCTGTTCCTTCAACTCGTCGATCATCTTCTGAATCTGATCCCCGGTGTACCGACCTTCGGTGACGTTGTCCTTGTTGCCGTACCTGAAACACCGGATCGATCAAGTCGCGAGGATCGCAGCAGTGTCACAGTTGCTACTTTCCGTTCCTATCTCGCGTCGCGGTTGTGTATACCTGGTGGTCCAGCCGACCGACAGCGTCCAATCGGGATACGCTTTACCCTGTGCCAGGAAAGCCTTCGCGTCGACGGGTTTCGCGGTGGCGTCCACCGGTCCGGGCAGAATGTCCGCGTTCAGGAACACGGGGATCTTGAGCTGAAAGTGAAAAAGACGGTGAGATTATCGAGATCGTGGGCGCAGAGAGAGAGAGAGAGAGAGAGAGAGAGAGTACTCGAACGGTCAAAGGCTGAGAATTATTCCGGACCGCGAGAAACGCGTGGCCATCGGCGATGCTGGTAAAAATAACCCTGGACTTCTGTGGAATACCGTTTGACAGAGGCTATCGGTGAAACGGAGCGCGAAGGGCTTCGCAAAGATGCACGAGCCGGTCTATAAATACGCGTGCGGGATACGTACGTCATTGCGAAATTTGTCCAAGATAGGCTTGCTCGCGTTGAAGGCCTCGATGCTCTTGAAGTCCAGCTTGATGCCCTTCTTCGTGTTGTTCTGCACGGTCCTCAGGAATTCGTCCAGCGACAGAGTGCTCTCGTTCGCCGGCGGATGAGCCATTATCGGGATTTCGGTGTTATTCGTTCCGTTCAGTCTGCCCAGCACCACGTCAGCCTCCAGCATCATGATGTCGGCTTTAAACAGGAAAGCCAGGCTCGTGAGCGTGCGTGTGTAGAGAGAGAGAAGCAGTTGGTGGAGGAGGAACGGCGAAGACGGAGAGGAGAGAGGTGGATCCGAGAGAAGCGCGATGAGCAATCGCGAG